>NW_008335053.1:464406-501633 GCF_000622305.1 Nannospalax galili
TAAAAAATTTTTTAAAAAGAGTAAGTTACTTGAGTGCATTCAATATGGCTTTGAACTAGAACATAAGCCTTATAAACACTAATACCATCACATATTCACACATAGAGACATATTCTGTTTTAATTGATCTTAATATTGACATTTTTCTTGTTTTTAATGATAATTTTTATCAACTGTGTATTACGCATACCTTCTAATGTATTAGAAATTATTGAAATAGTAAATTTTCATTCAAATATCTACCTCTCAAATTCAGTGTTTGTTTACATTTTTCTGTTTGTTGTATAGCTATAGAAACTTCTAATGAACCATTGAAAATAAGTTGTAGACATTATGATACTTCAATCCTGAATCTAAAGTATGTATATTTTAAAAGTAAATACATTTTATTATAAAACCCTAGATGCCATAATAATACCTAAAAACTAACAAATACCATCTAGTACCAGTCTTTGTATTCAGATTTCCGTTTTTTTTTTTTTAAAAAAAAAGCTTACAAATATATATACACACACACATACATTCAAGCTGTGTCAGTCTAAAATACACACATGCATGTATAACGTAAGTCAAAGTTAGCATATGAAAGCCAGGGCTCAAGTTCAAACAGGCTGGGTCTAAAAGGTCAGGTTTGTAGGGAAGATGAACAATCAGCAAAAATATCTTGCCAATTGACCACATGTTAATTACCATTTCTGATTCTGTGGGCACTTAGAAGCAACAAAGGCACTGAATCTACATTTGTGGTTAGTTTAATTAAAAGCAAATTTAATACAAGTCTCCCAAGTTTCAAAATTGGCATGTTTTAAAAATGATCCAAAGAAGTATTATTTCATATAAAATATCCAGAAAACAAAATGAAGCATATTTGTGATATTTTATCCTAAATATGCAGGTTTCCTCTCTTTTTAAAAAAACAAACAAACAAAAAAATAGGTTCTCACTATGTAGGCTGGCTTTGAACTGCCTCCTGAGTGCTGGGATTAAAGGCCTGCACCACCATGTTCTTTTCTGTTTTTTCCTTCTTTCTTTTTCTTTTTGAGACAGGGTCTCCCAGTAGCCCCAGCTGGACTGGAACTCACTATGTAGGCCAGGCTAGCCTCAAACTCACAGAGATCTGCCTGCTTCTGCCTCCTGAGTGCTGGGATTAAAGGCATGTGCCGCCACGCCTACCTCTTTTCTAACTTTTAAACAGTAAAATAGTTTTCATATGATATTCAACTTACATGAATCATAGTTTTACAAAAGGACATACTATTAACCATAAGTAAAGGTAATATTTGAACTACTCTGGATACAGTAAGTGGTCATACTTTTTGCTTTTAATAGTAAGGCCTGTTTCAATTTGTGTTTCAGTACATGGTGCAAGATAAGTGGTTTATGCAGAAAGAAAACAGAGGATGAAGAAATGGGGAAAAGAAGAGAATTCTTGAGTTATTCACAGACCTAAATAATGGTCTGAGGACAAGCTGACACACATGAAAGAGAGGTGAACCCTTATGTAATTCAGCCCTAAGTGATGTATTCAGGGTTGTTACTGCCACAGGAATTCAGAAAAGAGGCAAGTGGGTGAGGGCTGGAGTTTAAAGGAAGACCTTTCCAGCGCTTTGTGGAGACGGGAGCTGAGCCCTGAGGGAAGGTCTGACTTGAATGAGAAAAAGGGGGGGAAGGGGCATTGCAGGTGAGAAACACCACCATGGGACACTTGCAGTAGTTTGGGGTACAGGGAGTTGATTGGGAAGTAGGGACTGTAGGGCAGGAGGAGACAGAGACAAGGCTGTTAGTGCGCCTATGTTGTATGATGCCGACAGAGATCTGGAAAGAGTGACAGATTCCCCCCGCCCCCCCACCCTTGAACTGGAGTTATGAATGAATGATTGTTAGCCACCATGTGGGTGCTGGGAATCGAACTTTGGTCCTCTGCAAGAGCAGCCAGTGCTCTTAACTGCTGAGCCATCTCTTCAACCCCCTACATTGGATTTTTTTAAAAAATTATGTGTATGAATGTGTTGACTACAAGTGTGTAAGTGCATCTGTGTCATGCAATGCCCATGGAGGTCAGAAGAGAGAGTAGGATCCCTGGAACTGGAGTTACAAATGATTGTTCGCTGCCACATGGGTGCTGGGAACTGAACCCAGGTCCTCTGCAAGAGCAGCTAGTACTCTTAACTGCTGAGCTATCTCTCCAGTCCTACATTGGATTTTTGAAGGCATTAAGAACAGGAACAAGACAGATAAAGTTGACATTAATTTGACTCAGTGACTACAATTCATTTAAGTGGCATTCAGTTGACTTGATTCTTCTTTTTTTTTCTTTCTTTTTTTTTTTTTTTTTTTTTTTTTTTTTGGTCTTTTTGAGGCAGGGTCTCTCTGTAGCTCCAGCCATCCCCAGAACCACTACGTAGACCAGACTGGCCTTGAACTCACAGAGATCCACCTGCCTCTGCTTCCTGAGTGCTGGGATTAAAGGCCTGTGCCACCATGCCCTGCATCTTTCTTTTTCTTTAATCCCTTGGCTTTTCATAATATCTCTTCATACCTCATTGCTGAGTACTAACTAAAATAAAATTTTATCAGTTTTCATCATATTGAATGATTTCATTGTTTCCAAAGCATCTATTACAACTGAATAGTTAAAATACATGTGTTTTAGTAGCTTTTACTAAAGACTTATAATTTCTCTGGAGCCCAATCCTGGCCACCCTGACAAATCTACCCTGCTAGGTACACAACCCAAGAAAATCCCCTATGGGTCACACCTCCCATACACCTGAGAATTCTGCTCATCAACACTGAACGTGTTAGGTTGTAGATAAGTAAGAAGTAACAAGAATTTACTGCTGATTCCAATCAGGACAAAACAAGATTTGTGGCATTAACAAAACCCCTAAAAATTTCAGTGACTTAACCTCTCAAATCTTTGAGTTTTCATCCATATTCTGTTGTCCAGTTAATCAGAGTCACTTGGGGACCAACCCAAGACAGCAAGACCTGTATTGATATCTGTTTCCATAATATCTCAAGCAGCAACAAAGGAGAATGCAGCAAATTGTGCACTGGTGACAGTCAATGTGGCATAGGTCACTTCTGCACACATTTCACCAGCCGAAGTAAGTGATGTGGTCATTCTGAGCTTCAAAGAGCAAAATGCAATTCTGCTGTGCTCCCGGAAGGAGAGGAAAGCCAGACTACGAACATCCCTAATGGCATTCACACTACCTTACTCTTTGTTCCTTCTTCCTTCTACTTGTGGAAACAGATCATATTACTTGGTGGAAAATTTCCTCACAGGACAAGGTCACTTGCTGAAGACCAAGAAATGAGCTGCCTTATGCACATTAATATTTTGAAATTACTTAGTACTTTGTAAGATAATTCCATGCAGTATTTTACAGGACTGGAAAAGAATTCCTGCAAGCACAGCCATTCAGAGACCATCTGGAGTCTATGGAAAATGTGAACTTTAGCAGCTATAACTGCACTGAGTCACATGTCAGCAGCACCTCTTTTCCATGGAAACATGAGACATTTTGCAATTTACCAACAAGTATGCCGCCCAGATTAGAGTTGAAGGCTTGCTTCCAACCTACTGCACTTGTCCAGGCATGGTTCAATTATCCCCAATTCAGGGGAGACATAGCTGTGAATTTCCTACTGTGTCTCTTGATCTTCAGCTACTGGCTGAGTCCTGGGCAGTGTATTATATTGTCACCTTCCAGAAGGGTCACTTCAGAGTTTTCTGTTTTCACTATGGGATTAACAGACACACCGTAGCAATTTGGAGGAGTTAGTTATATTATATTGTCACCTTCCAGAAGGGTCACTTCAGAGTTTTCACTATGGGATTAACAGACACACCGTAGCAATTTGGAGGAGTTAGTTATCTGATAACCACAAAGGGCATTGGCCTTGACATAGGAAGAGCTTGGCACAGGCTTGCCATCCACCTGGGCATATGTCCACTTACTTTCTGTTTTTAAAATGATTTTCTGTTTTGTTTTTGGAGTTTTGTCACATGTCTATTTTTTATTCCTCTGTTTTGGAATTCTTTCTAAACACTGTTCCTTGGTGATAAGGAAGATCACACTGAGGACTGGGAATACCAGACTCTGGGTTATTTTCTGGGAGGGCAGAAGTCACACCTGTCATGTTTGCCACTGAATGCCTATTATGTGGACTACATATTATCAAATGAATGAATAAATAGCAAACAGAGAAAACATTTTTGGCTTGCCTGTGCATAATAACTCTCTATCCTACTACTACGGTTTGAATATGAAATGTTCCCCCACAGGTTCATCTGTTTGAGCCCTTGGTCCCTCCAAGCTGGTCATGGCAATTTTGTGTTTTAGAAGGTTGTGGAGCCTTTATGAGGTAGGGCAGGCCTTTGAAGGTTATACCTGATTCTGGTTCCAGCCTGTGTTCTCTGCTTCTTAGTTGGTGGTCATGAGAATACGCCACCACTTTATGCTCCAAATGCCACAGACCTTTGCTCAGCCTTTTCTGCCATGATAGACTGTGACCCTCTGAAACTGTGAACCCAAATAAGCCTTTCCTCCCTGCCGGTTGTTTTAATCAAACCAGAGAGAACAGGAACTGTGCTGGATAGTTTGGATTGTCAACTTGACATACCTGGGAAGAGGGAACTTCAACTGGGGATTTCCTCTATCTGACTGGCCTATGGGCATGTGTGTGAGGCATTTTCTTGATTGTTGAGTGATGTGGGAGGGCCCAGGCCACTGCTGGTGGTATCACTCCTCAGCAGGTAGTCCCAGGTTGTATAAGAAAACAGGCTGAGCACAGGCCAGAGGAGCAAGTAAGAACATTCTTTCGCGGTCTATGCTTCAGCTCCTGCAACCAGGTTCCTGCCTTGAGTTCTTGCCTTGGCTTCCCTCAAAGATGAACTGTAGTCTGGACATATAAGCCAAACCCTTCCTCTCTGAGATGCTTTTGGTCATGATGTTTATCACAGCAATAGAGAAGTAGGACAATAGCTAATAAATATATTTAGTTTTGACCAATGGCAAAAACCTATATGGAAATAAACTGGAATGCGAGATGCAAAGACCTTTGCCATCTTAACTAGGTAAAGGAGCCCATGTTTTCATTCTCCAGTTAGTTTATTTGCTAAGTGGTTTACATCTCCCTCCAATCCCTGGTCATAATCATCTTTCCAGCCAAACTGAACTGTTCTCAAAACAGGTTTGCTCCTTGTCATGAGCTGAACTGAATCCCTTCAAAAAAGATATGTTGAAATCCTAATACCCCAGAATGCCAGTTTATTTGGAAGCAGGGTCACTGCAGGTGTTAAAATGAAGTCACACTGGATTAGATCGGACCCTAATCCAACATGACTGGGTTCCTTCTAAGAAAATGTCCTTATAAGAAAGAGAAGATAGTGTGACACTCATCAGCGTTTGATGCCACAAGCCAGAGATGTTAAAGATTGCTTGTAAACCACCAGCAACCAAAAGAGGCAATGAAAGATTTTTTTTCTCCTGCCAGTTTTAAAGGGATACCTTGATTTTGAATTTCAGCTTCCAGGATTGTGAGGTGGTACATTTCTGTTGTTCAAAGTTTATAGTGTTACAGCGGTCATAGGAAATAGACACACTCCCTATTACCACGTGTCCCACTTCCTCTGACCCAGCCCCAATGTCCATCGAAAGTCTCTCTATCATGATACAACAAGTATATCTCTTCTTGTGTAAAATATCTAAACCTATTCAAAATACTAGGCTGGCTGGTTGCTTTTGCTTCCTACTGTTTCTGCATCTACCTTGGGGTAGGACAGGGACAAACAGGCAGGGAACTCTGAAGGGACTCACACAAAGAGCACTGCGGTTTGTTACAAGAAACAAAATGGGTAAATTAAAGAAAAAGCATCAGGGACACTGAGAAGCAGTAAGAAAACAGAGAATGTCAAGAACAGAAAAGCGTGTGACCGGCAGCATTAAGGCCCAGGAGGAGCTGCACCCAGGTTAGCATTCAGTGTTCCAGGGCTCTCTGGCAAACAGTCATTTTCCACACGCCTGGGAGACGATTGAGGAAGTGAGGGGCAGCAGAAGCAACTAATATTAAAACCAGAGCGGTAAGCGGGCCAGTGTTTCCCCTTGATCGCAAAGAAGGTCCTAGAAAACATGCCAGGAATATTGTACCCCGAAGAATGACGTCATGAGCAAAAGGCTTCAAGAAATGCAGATAAAGCAAGTCCACGTTTGAATGCACTTGAACAAAAAAGAAAATTAAAGAGAGAGCGAGAGGGAAGAGAAAGAGAGGAAGGGGGAGGGAGCAAGAAGAGAGGTCTTCTTCGGGGGCTCCGTTATTCTCCCATGGCCTTTGGTCACATCGATTAGATGATAAATTATGCATAACCATCCCCACTAGCATTCCGACCCTGCAACGAGAGATGATGGATGTTCTGGTGACCCGTGTAATTTGTTTGGGTTCAGAACAATTGTCTCATCCTGTTCCTTAAATTGCCTCCGCCAGCCCTAGCATGGGTAGGAGAGTTGAGTGGCTAGAGGAAGGAGCTACTGCTAAGCAGTCAGCACTCTCAAGTGTGGTGCTGGTCACCTGGAGTCTTAGTCATCTTTGTCAGAAAAGCAATGAGAGACAATCAGTTCAGTAACATCCAACGGAAGAGACAAACCAGATACACACAGGGGAGGGAAGAGGAGAAATGGGTTTGTTGAGGTAAAGGCGCAAAAAGCAAGCCCTGGGCTGAGCCCACCGGCTCCACTGGCCCCTCTATGAGGAAGACTGTGCCAGGCAGCAACAGCTGTTCTGTCCTCACAGGCCCCTGTTGAGTAAGCAGCAGTAGAGGGCAGGGAGGAGCATGTGAATATTGCCACCAGACAGCCACCACGGCTCGGAGCACTAGCAACAAAGCCTCCAAATTTAGGGGCAAGAGGAACATTTGACAGCTCACAAAAAGCATTTAAATGATCATTTAGTTTTATATTTATCTTCCCATGGTTTTAAATTTTTATTTATTAATTTTTATTTTATGTGTGTGTTATGCTTGCATATGTGCAAGTGCACCCATTCGTGCAATGCCCTCCTCAGACGACAGAAGAGGGCATCAGATCCCCCTGGAACTGGAGTTATGGACAGGTGTCAGCTGCCATTTGGGTGCTGGGATTCTAGCCTAGGTCTTCTGCAAGAACAGGCAGTGCTCTTAACTGCTGAGTCATCTCTCCAGCCCTTATCTTATGGTTTTTAACTTATATTTAATACTTTCTATATTTCTCACCACTTTGTTTCACATCCAGTCCTAGATGTTTGAGGCAGAGGAAAGCTAGGGCTCTGTTTAAAGGGGTGCCAGGTTCATGTCCAACATGGACATAAGCTGAGGTGTAGAATCAAAATCAGGGAGGAGGATGAGTAAAAAGAGAATGGGACACTGAGAAGAACACATATTAGCAAGTTAAACAGTGTGAGGTGGTCTGGAGATGCCTGCACTTGTGGGGTCTTATGTAAGATGTAGGCCCGCTGTTCCACTTTTGCAGTTGGCAGAGGGGTTTGCCTTTGAGGAGGAGTGGTGAGGACAGTGGGAAGACACAGTGGTTCCTTGTGACACAGCTCAGAAGAGCAGGAGCTGGGATGTGAGGGGTGTGAGCATGGGCCCTGCTCCAGGCCCCAGGCAGAGGAAGCCTGTGCTCATGAGGGCACTTCCCTAGGGGTGATCCAAGAGTGAGGTAGGAGCTGCAGTGCCTGGACTTCAACTTAGTGCATTATTTCACTAGCAAGGGCTTAAGCAGCCAGTCACGGAGCTCACTGCAGCCCTGGCCCCCAAGAGCATTTGGAGTCACCTTAGAAACTCTGTCCCCTCTAGAGTCAAATCATTTTTCCACAATTATTAATTTGCATCCACCCTATATCTGAAGCTGGGAATCTGGGAGACCTTGCTTTCACACAAAAGAGAAAGACAGCACACAGAGCCACAGCTGACAGTGATGCTGGCCTTACAAACTTAGCGATAACAGACTAATTAGAATGTGCTACAGAAACTCCAGGTGAGTCATCTAATATAATCAGAAGTGATAAAGTGCTACTGGGCAGAGGGCCCAAGAAAGCCTTCCTATCAATTCCCAGCTCTGGGTTGATTAGCTCAGTAACAGCATTTCTTCTATGTGTGACAGTTGCGAATGTGCTGGGGAATCTGGATGTCACCAAGTCCATTTCTCTTCAGAGGCATCTTGCCTTTGCTATTCACTGTTGCCATCTATAGTGCAGCTATCACTCCTGGCTTTGAAATCCTCCTTCCTGCAGCCCCCCCAACCCCCCTTGAACAGGCAAAGCACAGACATAACCTGTCTCCTTTCTGATGTAAAGCACCACTAACACAAAGCAGTTGTACATAACAGACTTCCCCAAACATGCTGTGGCTAATGAGAACAGACAGAGCTATTATTGCCTCAAGCAGGAAACAATTTCAAATTTAACATCAGATATTATTGTTCCTAGAAATGCATTGGCCATTCCTTCCAGGAGGAATATCTGTCCACTTGTGTCCCTCCTTGGCATTCCCAGGGCATTCCAAAGCCAAAGGTGTCTAAAAAGAGATCAAGACATAACCCATCTGTCTATATGGATGGAGCTACTATTTATTAAGAGCCAAGGACTATGCTAACCACTTGTAGTAGCTCACTGGATCCTCTGTGCAGTTCCCTGTGGGAGACAATCTTTGTTTGCAGATGAGGAAACTGAGTCTCAGAGACTGTAACTTGGCCAGAGACACAAAGTTGGGATCTGAACCCTGCTCCTTCTACTCCAAGTCAGTGCTTCTAATTGCCACACTTGCTGCCTCCCTGTGTAGCCCCCACATACTCCTTAGATCATCAGAATTCAGATCTTTCTTACCCCTTAACTCAGCAAACTTTTCTGTAGAGTCAGGCAAAAATTCCCCTAACATTTTTTTTCCCATGCAATTGAATCCTTTCTCTAAGAGCTCTCTGGAAAAACAGCCCTCCCTCCTCTGAAAAAAACTTTCATGTCCATTCTGATCTGCTTCCCAGAGGCATCTCACCGACTCTTCTAGATAAATTTGGCTGATTTCTCTGTCCCATTCTCTTTCCCGCTGTCAGCTTTTGTAAGGGGAGAGCCTCATTTCAGACTAGGAACTGGGATCTGTTTTTTTTATAAAAATTATTTTTATTTATATCTCTCTGTGTATGTGCGTGCACACTTGCTACGTGTGTGTGTGCCTACATTGGCCAGAAAAGGATGTTGGATCCCCTGGAGCTGGAGTTACAGGCAGTTGTGAGCCTCCTAATGTGGGTTCTGGGAACTGAACTCATGTCCTCTGGAAGAGCAGCCAGCACTCTTAACCACTGAGCCACCTCTCTAGCCCCCCATTTCCTTCTTGAAGCAGGTAAATCAATAAGGCAACAGCAGGACTTTTGACCCTATGCTGAATCGCTCAGGTGCTTCTCCCACAAAAGGCCTTCCTCACACTGAAGCTGTATTTTCTTCCCCTTATCTCCTTGACCTTCTTGGAGCAGGGCTTGGCATTCCATTAAGCTAGGACAGTCTGCCTTCCTGACTCCTCATAATTCTTAATTATGTCCTTGCCATTGGTTGGGATAATACCCCCAGATAAGAGAGAACAGACATTCAAATGAAGTGCTCTGGTCCTCCTGCCTGACCTTGACTCTGAGAGATGGAAACAAGAACTCAGTCTGTGTAAACCTGAGGGAAGTAAGAAATAACAGCTTTGCTAAACTAAGGAAGACACAATCCTGTCTCCAAGTACCAAGAGGCTGAGTCACGAACCAATGAGCAGATTTGGGGGTGGGGGGTACCTATTTGCTATGAGCTGCACTATGTTTTGTTTTTTTTTTTTAAGAAGAAGAAAGGAAAGAGAGAAAGCTGTACAGACACTGATAGAACTCAGTGATAGGATGCAAAAGATAGAGAAAGTCAAGTCGTAAATGTGTTGGGCAGACAGCTAGGGCTCCAGGCATTCAGATGAGCCACAGCACTGACCTGGGAAAGGAAGACTGAGCTGAGCTGAGCAGCCCAGTGGGGGAGGTGCAGAGGGAGGCCCAGCAGGCCCCATGTGGAACCAAAGGTGCTGTTGGGGGCAGAATGTGAGTGATGTGTTCGGGAACAATGCGTCACCCACTTGGCTTTCTGTACTCGCTACAGCTGCCACATAATAGTACGCATATAACAGGTTATTATTTTTTCTTTTTTTAAAGCCCTCAAAAATAAAGCAAGAGACCCAAATTCTCAGTTTGGAAAATTTGCCTGTGATGTCAGTGCTTAGAGACTGAGAAGGTGAGAATTCCTGAGCCCAAAGTGAATCTGAACCCCAACAAAATTCTCACCCCTCTTTGCTGGAAATTCCCATTTATTTAATGCTATGGTTCAGGATTCTGTTCTTAGGAAAACCTAAAAATAACCTGATCAAAACTTGATTCAGTTACTGAGCTCTGCATCAGCGATGATTTTGACTTTGTCATCACTGATCACAAACTTTTCCACTGTCTTAAATACTTAAAGCTGTCTGGAGCCAGGAAATGTCTCTCTGAGGAAACAAATCCTGGTCACATTACACAAATGTCCTGGTGATTTCACATCAGCAGTTGTTAGGTTGTGCATGCTTTAAGATGTATTTCCTGAGGATTAGAGTGCTGTTTCTGATGAGTTCTGCCTGTCTTTCCAAATTTCCTGGTATGTGTCATAGAGGTTAGGTTGTGGGGCTATGCTCACCAGTCAGTGCTGAGGCAGTCTCAACTCTAGGACAGATACAGAAAGACATTTTGATCTTCTGGTCTTTTCTATTAAAGATGTGCTAGTTTTTCGAGTGCTTTCTATTGTGGAATCCTCACTGCTTCTAAATCAAAATTTATAAAAATTATTCCTTCATTCATTATCATTAAAAAACATCATTCTTAGCCAACCTACCTTTCTTAAATGGTTACTCTATATTTCCAGTGCATTTAGAAAGGCAATTGTTTCTTAACATCATGATTTTAACCAATTAAAAACAAAACAAAATAAAACAAAAAAACCAACCCTTGTCAGAAGGAACAACTGCTTGAGACATTGTGTTCTCTTAGTCATAGACACATACTAGGAAAAAATCAACTAAGCCTCACTTAGGTGCTTTAAAATAGCCTTTTTCCCAGCTCAGAATCACATTTCAAAGGGTGCCTGGGCGCAAAGCTAAGCCAAGTATAACCTATCCACAAAAGGGTGTCAAGGTAATACACTGTTTTCCATTTTGTTTTCGACAACGGAGCACAGCTTGGAACTGTGAACCTGCACAGAACCAGTAGTGAGCAAGCCTGGCTGCAGGAGCCGAGTGACCTTGAGCAGATCACCTAAGATCTCTCAGCAACTTCATTTAGACAATGAGTGGGAAATACCCATTGTGCGTGAGCACAGAATAAACAAATGAAAAGAAGTAGATGCAAAAGCACTTTGTAAACCTCAGGGTTTTACCTGTGACACTGGAAGGAATCAGAGAGATGACTAGGGGAAATAAGAAATGTGCAAAGCTTCCTTGTATGTGGGTATGAACGTGCATACACAGGTCAGAGGACAGCCTCTGGTCTGTCAGCTGTCATCCACTTACAGAAAAACTTATTTATTCATTATCAGTGATATGCATAATGGTGGCACGATATGTGGAGGTCCGAGGTCAACTCTGTAGAGTCAGTACTTTCCTTTCACTTTTATGTGGGTTCTGGGAATTGAACTCAGGCTGTCAGGCTTGCAAAGTAAGTGCTTTTACCTACTGAGTTACCTCAATGGCCTATACTTTTTTGAGACAGTCTTTCACTGGCCTGGAACTGGTCAAGTAGATCCATCTGGCCAGTGAGCTGCAGGGACCTGCTTATCTCCACCTCCCCAGTGCTGGGATTGCAAATGTGTGCCACCATGCCTGTTTTTTGTTTGTTTGTTTTTGTTTTTAGTGAATTCTGGGGATGAAACTCAGGTCCTCAAGCTTGTCAAGCAAGCACCTTACCAACCTATATTCCCAGCCCTAGAACTTCTTTTAAAAGGGCAATTCAGTATCTGCCTTTTTTTTTTTCTTGAATTTTTGCAAATTTCATACAGTATATTTTGACTGTATTTAGATGTCCTCTCCTATCTGAATCCTGAACCCTGACCATACTACCCTTGGCCCAATTTCATATACTCTATGTATAGAGTCAAATTTGTGTCTCCAAATGTCCTTTGGTGTGGATCCATCCACTGGAACTTGGAATCACACCCTTAATAGAGCCTGATGCTCCCTTTCCCAGCAGCCATGAATATCTCCCTTTTAATGTGATTTAAATCCAGCAATTAGCAGGTCATTAATTAATACCCTAAAATACTGCTACACTATTACTTTGTCTTCCAATTGAAAAATTGCTCCTTGTACTTGTTGTTTGGAATTCTCTCTATGGAAGAAAGGTATATAAAAGCTCTGGAAGGTAATGAGACATTTTTCTAAGTGTTTTCTGTCCAGAGACAAAGGGCTTTCTCTGCTATACCTTTAGCATACCATTTGAACACAGAGATTTATTTAACACTATAATGCACTTTTCTCATAAGGTAAGGAGATGGAGGGTGTTTCAGAAAGTTGATGGGGGAGGCATTGAAGAGCAGCTTATAGAGAGAGAGTCACATGGGATACCTTCAAAATTATCGCCTGATGAGCATGGGCCCTCCCTGGTGAATAGAATACTTGGAAAGTCTCCATCTGCCTGAGAAGGTGGCTGGTTTTAGGCTGGCCCCAAGTACAGAGGGAGACGACCCACCCCCTCCTCTGCTCTGCTCTCTTTTGAAGGCTGATCAATAAGAATGTCACAGAGCACTTTTCTAAGAAGACCATGATCTGTTATTCAGAAAAAGATGGAGCCCTTCAAGGCAAAGTCAATACCCCAATCTCCCAATGACTGGCTTTGCTGCCTGAAATGTGACGTGCTCAAAATACCCAATAGCTCACTGTCCCCATCTGGTGCTTATCCTCAAAGGGCTTGGTTTCGAACTGATTTCCATCTGAGGCAAAATCATTATAATAGTTGATTCTAACATGCTGGCAACCAGGTCCCTAATTTTGCTAAGTGATATATTATTTCTCCACATCCTTTTCATATTAATCTGCAGTTCCCGTTGCTTCTTTGGAGAAAATTTATTTAACCCCAGTCCTGACCACTCCCTATGACAGTTGCCACCGCCTTGTCACACTGTTCTGGGATCCTACTTGCTGCCCTCCCAGCAAGACAAGATAGGACCTGATTCAAGCTTTCTTTCAGCTGTTTATTGTGAAGAACTTCTGTGTAGCTACATAGAACCAACCAGGAGGGCCATGTTCTGTCAGAGCACTACACTCTATCCATCACTCTCTCCCAGTGCTGCCTACGTATGCACTGGAAGTCTGAGGTCCTGTTCTTTATCATCATTAACCATGGCAGCAACAGCTCTGAGGTGATTTTTCTATGAAAGAGGTGAAGAAGGAAGTTTTTATTTGAGCAAGATGTTGCCGAACAGAGAGTGAGGTTGTAACACATTCCTGCCTGGGTCAATATTACTATATTTCATGAGCAAATTAGGGGTAAAGCTTGATAGGAAGAGGATTAACTGACAATGTTTATTAAAAAGTTCAAAACAAGAGCTGTGCCTGGTGGTTCAGGTCTGTAACTCCAGTGAGGCAGGAGGATTCCAAGTTCAAGACCAGACTAAGCCACATCACAAGACTCTGTCTCAACAAGCCAAGGGCTAGGGGCGTAGTTAAGTGATTTCAATCCTCAGCACCACAAAGGAGAAAAAAATAGCTTCAAAGCCAATGCTGTTTATCACTTCTCATGACTATGGTCCAAGCACTACCAACCACTTGAATTTTTTTTTAATTTATTTTTATGTGTATGAGCATTATGCCTTCATGCATGTAAGTGCATCCATGTCATGCAATGCCCATGGAAGTCAGAAGAGGGCATCGGATTTCCTGGAACTGGAGTTACAGGTGGTTGTTAGCTGCCATTGGGTGCTGGTATTCCAACTCAGGTCTTCTGCAAGAACAGTCAGTGCTCTTAACTGTTGAGTCATTTCTTCAACCCTTCTTTTTTGTTTTTATGTTCTATTTTTAATGATGTATATTGTGGGGAGGGAAAGTATGTGCATGTGAGTACAGGTGCCTATGGAGACCAGAATAGGGCATCAGATCCCCAGAACTGGAGTTACAGGTGGTTGTGAGCTGCCCTGCTTGGGTGCTGGGAACTGAACTCAGGTCTCTGCAAGAGCAGTAGTGATCTTAACCACTGAGCCATCTCTCTAGCCCAAGTGCTTCTTTTAAAACTAACTTCTCAAAGTCCTTTTCCTCCTCAGTCAACTAACCAAGACAGCAGTGACAGTTACATGGAAAAATATCTCTGAGAATAAAGCTTTTATGATCAAATAGTATAAAATATTATTTCACTAATTATTTGAAAAATATTTGCTAACCACTGTGGGAGACAAATGAAGTGAAAGATACTTCTGTCTTCTAGGAACTTACAATCTAATTGGGAGCAAAAATAGACAATAATTGTGAGTTAAGTATGAACCTTGGGCTAAGTGGGTAAAGGTGCTTGCTGCCGAGCTTGATAACTTGAGTTTGATCTCTGGGACCCATGTAGTAGGAAGGAAAAGCAACTCCCACAAGTTATTCTCTGACCTCCATGTTCTGGCACATACATATGTACATATAGGATTAATAATAATAAGTAAATGTTAAAAAAAAAAGCCCCAGATGGCTCAATGTGTAAAGTGCTTGCTATGTAAGCATGAGGAGCTGAGTTTGTATTCCCAACACCTATGTAGAAGCTAAACATGCTAACATGTGCCTGTAACCACAACTCTGGGTGGAGAGAAGGGACAAGTGGGTCCTGGCGGCTCTCTAGCCAATCAATCTAGTTCTAAGTTCAGTGAAGAGACCCTATCTCAAAAAACATAAAGTGGAGAGTGATAGAGGAATATAGCAGAAGTTGACCTCTGGTCTTCACAGACACAAGCACATGGACATACTTGGACACACACACGCACGCACGCACATATGTATGCACATGACAAAATAAAATTCATGCTCTTATGATATTTGGGAGGCTACGGCAGGGAGGCTACGGCAGGAGGATCATGAGTTTAGGTCCAGATAGGCTTCATAATAAAATTGAGGCCAACTTGGGCTATATAGAAAGACTATCTCAAAAGCAAGAATAACAACAACAACAACAAGAAAAAACCCCAAAACCTGGTAGGATAGATATACAGTTTTATATTCCTTTTTTCCACTTAATTTCTCTTACACTAAGAATTGGGAAAGAAAATCTTACCCCCACACACACTTTTCAACACATACAAAAGAAAAAAGATTACTACTGTGCAGACAGGGTTCTAATAAACTGGGGGGTGTGTGTAACACTTTAATGAAGATGAGGAAAGAACAACATAGAGAAGTCATTTTAAAATGGGTCAATGGAGGAAAGGAGGGAAGAAGGGAAGGAGGGAGGGAGAGAGGAAGGGAGGGATGGAGGAGCATTTAAAATTTAGGAAATATTAAAATTCACTAGAAATCCAAGAGGTGCAAAATGATGACTGAGAACTTGTCCACCTGTCGAACTGACATGCATCTTTATACTGTTCAGGAAAACAGGCATTTTTAATGCAACTAGAGGAATGCAAGCTGGTTCGACTTCCCAAGTGGGACATCTGGCAACCTGAATCAAAACCTTAGATGGTTCATATCTTTGCCTGCTGGAATTTTCATACTTAAGAAATAAGCATTATACTTTATAATTGGCAAAGGCTGGAAACATTCCAAATGTTCAGTGATGTAGCATTGACTGAGTTACTGCATATTCATTAGTAAAATGTGTGCAGAAATTAAACGCCATGTTTTCAAAAAACAAATTTCACAATGTTCACACCATATTGTTGAGTGAAAAACAGCTGACTATACAACCATGTGCAGTATGAGTTCAAACCAAGCATATAGGTCCATATATTTAAGAACTGTCATATAGAGAATGGCTATATCCATGTGCTTCTAAAATATTCAAATTTCATACTGTCATGTATGTTATATATGGATACATATTTTATATATATGGATTTTTATATGTTTAAATATAAAATATTCAAAGTATATATTGTTATACTATGTATCACCTTTGTGGTTACTAATATAAAAAACAATACTTTTGTTTGCTTGAGATAGTCTCAAATAGCTCAGGCTGACCTTGAATTTGCTATATAGCTGATGACTGAATTCTGATCCTTCCAACCTCACAAGTAGATAATAAGCATATACTACCATGTCCAGCCTAATAATTCTATTTTTTAAAAGAGATGTGGGGACTAGAGAGATGGCTCAGTGGGTAAATGTGCTTGCTGCCAAGCCTGGTAGCTTGAATTCAGTCCCCAGAACCCACATGATAGAAGAAGAGGACCTACTCTCACAAGTTGTCTTCTGACCTCCACACATGCTCCACATGTAAAGATAAACACACTTTTTTTAAAAAGAGAAAGAGAGATGTGGAGATCAAATTCTCTATGAAAGACCTGCCAATTTAAACCTTTATTCAAGTGGTGCTTTCTTTTTGCTTTTTATTTTCATTAATTGCCCTGCTAGAGATTGAATCAGGGATCTCTTGCATGCTAGGCAAGTGCTCTACCACCAGACAGTATAAAACCACATCTCAAATATCAAGGATGAAAATAATAATCTGTTATTTATTGAGGGCTTACTCTGTGCCAGGTACTGATGAAGAAACAGAACTTAAAGAGACAGTAAGTAGCCACTAGCTAGTTGGGACTAGATGGGACTAGCATTTGAACCTGACAGTCTGCCTCCAAAGCTCACATTCCTTGCATCTCCTTTCCTTCCTTACCTCAGGAATATACATCATCACATATACCTTCAATACATACCCTCTGCCATCCACCTCATGCCCTAGCACAGTGAGGGCCCCCGAAGTATTTTTCTATATGGATTCTTCTGTGAGTAGAGCCCAAGAGAACCTAGGAGGCACATGCAATTCATGAACTTAATAAGACCAGGCTTGGTGGGAAGAAGATGGCATTAGTCTTGCTAAATGGAAGATTGTGGAGTTTGATGAGGACTTTGAATTTTGCTGTGGGGCTGCTGGAGACACCACGCTGGCTTTCCAAGTTCATTCACAGAACAACAGAGTCAGGGTTCAAGCTGAAGAGTCTGCCCAGGGTTATCATGCTTTGACCACCACTGCACGGTGAAGTCCAATTCTTGTGAGGGAAGAGATGTTCTCAGCATGATTCAGTCTGGCCCTCTGACATCTCCAACACCTAACTGGCAGTCACCTTGCTTTCTTAGCCTTGTGGCTCTCCCAAAGCCCTCCTGTACCCCACTGCATTTCTAAGCATTCATATGAATCCCATATTTCCAACTCCTGACTCCAATTTTCTTCACAAAACATATGTCACTTTATGGTTGTAAACCTAGCCCACTTGTCAGCATCCCAGAAATTGATTGTACTGTCTGGTGATGCGTGAGAAATTTGTTCTTGAGGATAAGGGTCATTGTAAGAAAATATTAACGTTTAAAATTAGAAGCCAAGAATCACACACATTTCCAA
Source organism: Nannospalax galili (assembly GCF_000622305.1). Classification (NCBI taxonomy): domain Eukaryota; kingdom Metazoa; phylum Chordata; class Mammalia; order Rodentia; family Spalacidae; genus Nannospalax; species Nannospalax galili. Next base: position 481,998 of record NW_008335053.1, read on the forward strand.
AGAAGGAAGTCCTAATGGGTTTTCTGAATGCACAAATGATAGCTTGAACAAAGCTTTTAAAGTGCTTTCCTGCTAACTCTGAAGGCCCGAGGTTTGTTTTCTTTGAGGTTTCTTAATGGAATCGCAGCACTTCATTGTGTTCACCAGAGCAGTGAATTGAATATAAAGTGGCAGGCCTTAAAAGGAAAGCTGGGGAGTTGGAGTTCAATTTGACTGCAACTGCATGAAATACGTTATTATTTTCTGGTTTTCTCTAGGTATTTAAATGCTCTTATAAGAGATGAACGTGACCTCGTCTTAGATTATTTCTTTTTCTTTTTTTTTTCACTGCAGGTCACACTAGCTGGGTGGTCACCTCCCATCACCTTCCAGGTGTCATGCCCAGACTGCCACTTGGAGGCAGTCTGGTGCCTCCTTCCCTCCCCATCACCATTTTCCCAGCCTCCACACAGTATACAGAGGTTGTTGACCTGCTTTCTGGTTCCTTTTATAATAGAAGGCTCATTACTAATCTCAGCAGTCTCCTAAAAGAAAACGAAAGGTCTCATTCTCAACATATTCAACAACAATGCATTTGCTCACATAGCTTTGTAAGGCTGGAGTATTAAGCCTTGGAGTATGTAGGCCAGGAAGGCAGCCATGAAGATCTGTTTTTTAAAGGGTGTCGTGGTTTGGGAAGATATAATCCGTGTTTGAACTCCAGTAGTCTTGAAGCAGTAAGTTCTCTGATTCTTTGGCCAGTGCTCTTTCCTGTAATCATCCTGAAATAAGATCCAATCTATTCTGAAGGATGATCACATTTTAATGAAGACATCAAAATGACAAATAGCAGCAAAAATAATTTAATAGAAAAAGGAAATCATATAACCATGTTTCTTTTCCTTTTTATACTCATGAAATGGTTTGGTTTCAATCTCAAGGATGGAGAAAGATTACAATCCTTTTTCAAAGTTTTAATATAAATTCATTTAAACACAGAAATAAACAGCTTGCTGAGATTCTTTCCCAGCTCTTCCACCCTCACTAAGCAATTTAATTAATGGGCAAACAGCCTGACGGCAGATTTTTTTTTCCTGATACAATGGCATAAAATGGGTAAGATTCATCTTTGCACATAGCTCTTTGGCATGTCACCCTGGCTTCGTTACAGAAACTGAATCAAGTCATATGGTTCCTGGAAAGTAATTATTTGGCAGGGCTCTACCCTCAGATATTCATAGGAAAGTACTCAGGGGGCCCTGGCTATGCCAGGGCATGAGGTGGATGGCAGAGGGTGTGTATTGAAGGTATATGTGATGATGTGTATTCCTAAGGTAAGGAAGAAAGACACAGAGCAAGAACACAGACCTGCTCTCTAGCATGGCTGCTTCCTCTGTTCTTATAATTCATTCATTAGCCATCAAATGCACAGACTATTACATGCTCAACACTGAGCAGAGTTTTGCCTAAGAGAATAAGAGGTAAACTTTATAAAAGATTTTTTAAAAGAGCCTATGCCTTTGGTACCTGTCCATTTCAAATAAGGAACTTAGATTTTTTGCTGTTTTTTTTAAAGGTGTTGCTTAACATGTTTACTGAGATTCCACCCTGTGCAGTGGGAATGCCTGAAGATCTTTAAGACTCCAGTTGAAATATAGATGTATTACAGTGTTGAATGGTGAAGATTATACAAAGTACAAAAGAGATAGGGTGTCAGGGGTGCTGCTTTTAAAACTCTCCCAAGATCATTCTCAGTGTTAAAAGTCTGAATCACCCTGAGAAGAATTCAACGAATTTGCTGGAAGTCTTTCCAGGATTTTCAAAAAGCACTGGACAGATGGTCAAGCCCCATCTCAGACTTTTTGTGAATTAGTCTTTGCTCTGTTCTCAACCCCAAGCCTTTCCCCACTAACTATATTTCAATGTCTCTCCAAATGTGTAGGTCACATAGAAGCCTCAAGCACAGCCAGCATTGTGTAATCTACTAAACAGAAATATCCTCCACACCATGATTATGAGTTCCAAGTTCCTGTCTGTTCCTGGTGAATGGCAAGGGCAGCTCTATGGATGTTTAGAAGGATCTTAGGAGTTCTGGTCAAAGGAAGACACCTTCGGAGATTGAAGACTCTTGCCTATGAGCATACACCCTTCACACATCCTAGCAAATCAACCTTTGACAGCAGAAAGGAAGTGGTCGAGTTCTTGGCTGGTGTTCTGTCTGCCTTTTCCCCTGCCCCTCTGAGCTGGGTCCTCTAGGCCAGATACCAGTGAGTGCCTGGAATACTTCTGGCCATCAGTTCTCTGGGCATGAATTTTGTCCTGGGATGTAGATCCAGAGGTCCTCACCATCATGCCATGATTATGGCAAAAGATAGGAACAGCCATAGCAGCCACTGCAGAAGGAAAAGGAAGCCTACCAGAGTGCTTCATTAATCACTATACACCAGCACTGCCTACCAGCTTTACATGCAAACAACCCAGATGTTCATCCAGCCTGACTCATAGGCTTTAAAGAAGCACTCTGCAAGACCAAGGTATGCAGAAGAGAGCAAAGCACATCTCACTTCCCCATTACCCCCAGTCTAAGCAAGTCTTTGGACTTTGTTTTTCTTATATGCAAACCAAAATGGCACAATCGGTGACTTTTAGTGCAATTTTTATGATTTTGTGTATATAAAAGCCAAAGAAGGGGCTGGGGAGATGGCTCAGCGGTGAAGAGCACTGGCTTCTCTTGCAGAGGACCTGGGTTTGATTCCAGCACTCACATGGCACCCGAACTGTCCTCACCTCCAGTTCCAGGGGAATCTGAAGCCCTCCTCTGACCTCTGCGGCTTTGCATGGCACGGGTGCACTCACCTACATGCAGGCAATACACACATACACATAAAATAAAAATAATAAATAAAATATTTTGATAAAAAAAAAAAAGCCAAAGAAAGAAAATCAGACAGCAGCTATTGTGTGGGTCCACGCTGTAAAGCCGCAAGTCCACACCCTGCTAAGAGCAAGTGCAAGGGAGCAAAGACCACCCCAGGAGCACGTCAGAGGGCAGAACTCTACTTTTCAGCAGACTGTACACATACACATTATCATCCAATAACATGAAAGGACACCCATTGTGGACCAATGATAGCAAAGGCCATGCTGAGCACCCGCTGCTTACATCTAGCATTGGGGATCATGCGCTAATCACGCGCCAGTCATGAGGAGGCAGAGCTCAGCAGAAGCATGATGCACTCTCAGGCCATCTGTGGGGAAAGGTGTGAAAGGAGGTGCGGCTGGGGGGGGGCACCATGTTGATGGTACAGTTTAAATTCTGATACAGGAAACAGGCCTAAGCTATAATATGGTCCTGGCAGGGCTAGAATTTGGCTTACATTATTGAATCACTGTCCTGTAGCTGAACCAAGAAAATCAGTATTAGTAATTTTTCAGGTAATAACATTGAGTGGCTGGTGTACACAGAAAAACTTTAGGCTCTTTATGAGAAAACGTGTCCCAAGCCACTTACTACAATGTGGATCATGAAGGTCCCCAAACGGCCATGTGTTGACGTCTTGGTCCTAGTCGGTGGCTCTGTTGGATGGTGGTAAAACCTTTAGAAGGTGGGGACTAATGGAATGAAATGATGTCAAGATTGTGCCCTTGAAGGGGATTTGGGACCCTAGCCCCTTCCTGTCTCTCTGCTCCCCATCTCCTTGAGGTGAGCAGTGTCTTGCCCCATGCACTGCCTGGCATGATGTACTGCATTGCCGCAGGCCCAAAGGCAACTGGACTAGGACGTGACCACAGACTGAAATCTCTTAAACTGTGAGCCAAAATAAATCTTTCCTCTTTTTCAAGTTAGTTATCAAAGGGGTTTTCATAGTAGCAGAAAGGTGATCACATCCCCCCAATGAGACATTGTATTCTACAAAAGTAGGGGGAAAATCAAGATTATGGAGCTGAGTTCAAATCTTGACTTTATTACTTGCTAGTTGGTGACTTTGTGTCAAGTTACTTAACTTTTCTGAGTCTGTTACTTCATTGGTAAATGAGAACAAACAATACTCTATAGGATAGTAGCTTAGGATTTAGAGGTCTAGAGCTTAAGATTTGTTAAACTCTTAGTATAATGAAGAATGCAATAAATACTAATTTATCCCAGATCTCTTAGGAAAGGAGAACTAATATCTCTTGAGTTCCAGCTTCATGCTGGAAACCTCTATAAGACTAAAATAATTTAATCTTGATGAAGCCACTGCTGTTATCTAAATTTAACCTAAATTCACTTTTCCCAGATGTAAAATGAACATAATAATACATTTCCTATCTAGCCTGAAGAATTCTTATGAGGATTAAAAGAATCCAGCATGAAAGGACTTTGCAAATTACCTTTTTTCCCCCTATAAATGTGAACATAATAGCTATTGTCTTAAGAAACACTGTGTTATACTGGCCCCCACATGCTTATTCAGATCCACTATTGGGCTAGTTTTTCAGAATATGGTTTCTGCTCAGAAACTTTATAACCAGGGACACCAAAATGAACACCCAGGAAACTAATGGGAATGGTTGGGAAAAGCTGAGCTGACATCGGGCAAAAAGAGCAAGGATATATTTAAGAACAAAAAGTTGAAAGAAGGGGAGACATTTTGCTTAAAGGAAGTAGCGTGGACATAGAAACAGGCAGAAAAGAGGTCTAGGCTGGCCTGGAACTCATGGCAATCCTCCTGCCTCGGCCTTCCAAGTGTTGGGATTACAGGCATGAGACACCATTACCAAAATTCTCTTTTGAAGCCTGGGAAGAAGTGAGAATTCTCGCTTTTGTAGTTTACAGGAGCATTAGGTATTGACTCATGCATGTAACAGATATTCATTGAGCACTTCCAAGTGCCAGGCAGTGTTCTAGGGATATATCAATGTGCGGATTGAGGAACCTCTTTCTCTAGAATAAAGCTGCCAATCAATACAATAAATGAACAAATTATGTAGGATGTTAGAAGGAGACAAATCTAGGAAGAGAAATAGTAGGGCAAGTATAGCAATTCAAAGTGACAGGCACGTGGTCGTGTGGAGCAAATATAAAATACGGGGTCAGGTAAGGTTACGTGGAAAGGATGACATCTGTGCAAAGACTTGCAGGAGGTGTAGGTGTGAATCAAGCAGACACATCAAGAATGAGCTTCAGGTAGAAGGAACAGCTGGAGTGACAGTTCCCTACCCAGACTTGTGGCATTAACCCCCTGTAGGACTATTTTTGAAATGCACATTTTCAGGGCTAGAGAGATAGATCAGTGATTAAGAGTACTGGCTGCTCTTGGAAAGGACTCAGGTTTGGTTCCCAGCACCCACATGGTGGTTAACAACCATCCATAATTCCAGTTCCAGAGGAATCTGATATCCTCTTCTGATCTCTGTGGCATTGCATGACATGGGTGCACTTATATTCATGCAGGCAATACACTTATACACATTAACTAAAATAAAAACAATAAATTTTTTTTAAAAAAAGAAGTGCACATTTTCAGGCTCCATTTATAATTCTGATGAGCCCAGCAGTGCCCCCTCGGGGGTTTCTGATGTTCCCTAAAACTGAAGAGCCTCTGAACTAGGGTGAAAGTCTAGTTGGTATCAGGCTTGTCTGAGGCCAACATGGCTAGAGTGAATGAGCCAGAGGGAGAGAAAGGAGCAGCAAAGGTAAGGTCCTGTGAGACCCAGCTGAAGGTGCTCAGGCTGGATTTTGCATTTTGTAGTCAAGTTCTACCTACGTTGTAATTTAAGAAGGCTCTCACCCAAGGGGGAGTGGATGGTAGCATTAGCTAGCCCAGCTCAGGGAATATGACAAGGAGCTCCAATCACAGAGTAGGAGAAAGTGCATGTTCCAGAGGAGCCAAACACCTCACTATAATTAACTGTTTTATCAGCTGTTTTGAAAACCTATCATTGAGAATTTCCAAAAGAAAAAGACTTGGGTTTCCCAGTTGAGACTGTTTGGAACCTGGTCGCTGGGGTTTCCAGAAGCTAAACTATCATTAAACATTTCTCCCATCAAAGGGGGTCATTAGGGGTGCAAGTCCATTGGATTTAAATTTCTGTTTATTTTGGCTCTGGGTCTCTATATAGATTTTGTGTCCCTAAGACAGAAAAGAAGATTGTGACCTTTTTGAATTCCTTTCTTTTTCCTTGAAGTGCTGAGGATAAAACCCAGGGCCCTGCACATGCTAGGCTAGTGTTCCACCACTGAGCTACACCCTCAACCCAATGGATCTTAATGTATTTTTTTCCTCAAAGATGCAGTGGATAGAGAAACCAAAGCTGCAATAAGAGGTGGAAGTTTGAACCCCAGTATTCTGCCTGAACAATGACTCCTTGTTTTATTTCTAAGTTATTAAAGATGACTAGGGACTGTCTACTATAAACAGTTTTTCCTTCATCTTCACCTACCTGTCCACCCTGCAGTGTCCAATACGTTCACCAAGAGAAGGTGACTAGGGAAGGCTCCACAAGGGCAGTGGAGGGAAAACACCTGTTCTAAGAACAATGCCTTTGAAGTAGATAAAGATGAGCTGTGGGGTCAAGCCTCACAATAGGGCCCAAGTTTTACTGAGAATTTTGACAGACCTGTGCTAACTGGTGCCACCCTAATGTTGTGCCTGGTCTTCTTGACATATTCTAGCTTGGTTCTCATCTGTACTCTGAGAAGATGTGGGCTCTAATTGAAATACCAGATCTTGAATTACTTCAACACTATTTTGGTTTCACAGACCAGATTCAGCCCTAGCATTTTCTAGGACCACTAGTCTTGGCCTGCTCCTGATCTTTGCTTCACAGTGTCCCAGTAACTACGGTTCATTGTGAGCCTGTCATCCATTATGAGCCCATCAAACCTTGATCACAGAGGTTTCCTATGTTTAGGCCCACTTTCCATGGTGCCTCTGCCTGGAATCCATAAGCAACAACTCCTGCTGGGCTGTCCACTCATCTTTTCAAGGTCATCACCTTGGAGCACCTTGAGTATAAAAAGCAATATATAGCAGCACAGAACCCTCCAATCTCTGCAATATGCCCTGTGCTCCCATTTCAAGATCAGAAACTGTGACAGGTGAACCATCCCACTTACTCATAGGAGCCTTGAGAAAGTCCCGACAGGCTCCTGAATTCCAGGCAGGCTTCTGCCATTACCAGAGACAATCATAGAGCATGTCACTGAGAATGTGGCATTTGGGGACTGCACACACAGGACTTAAGATAGAGAGTGGCTGGGAGAAAGAATGACACACAGCCATTCAGAACAAAGGATCAAACTTATGTAGAAGGCCCTGGATTCTAGCCTCAGCACCACAAGAAAAATGAGATTCAGAACTTTCCCCTCCTGAGACTCATGATAGCAAAAACATTGGAGCAGAGGAGGAGAGGATTCTGATGGTTGCCTGACAGGCTCACAGACTCTGTGAGCTCCCCACAAGCCAAACAGGTAGCAATTCTATTCTGTTTCCTCAGCACTCCAAAAATCTCCCAATGAAGTTATATTTTGGAAATGAGAGAGTTACGCAAAAAGCCCTTAGAGCAATCCCTGGTAGGCTTGAAGCACTGACTACGTGCTAGCCGTAATTACTGTTTTTGTGTCTGACCCATGGATGAGTCCAGGACCATTTGTCTCCTCAGATGCTAAAACCTTAACACCCACCTCTACCCCTGCCACATGCACACACAATACCAGGTTTCATACCAGTGAAAGGCAAACAAACAGTACCACAAACCCCCTAAGCATTCTAATCAACTATCGCCACAGTGTACTATTTTGGTTGTTTTTTTAAGTGGTTCAAACCAAAACTACTCAAGGATGGAAAAATTAATATTAAATCTTAAATGTTAACCAAGTGTATTGTGGGGAACTTGTTTGGGTCCTGATTCAAACAAACCAACCATAAAAGAACACTTTGGAGATAATCAGGGATGCTTAATTACAGACTGGGTAAGACCATGGGACCAAAATACTGTTGTTAATTTTGTTAGATGGGATAATGGCATTGTGGTTGTTTTTTTTTAAAGTCAATATTTTGAGAGATTCAGATGTGAAATAATGTGATGTCTAGGATTTTCTTTAAAGTGTCTCAACAAATGAAAAGAAAAAAAGAAAAGAGGGCTGGCAATATAGCGCAGTGTTAGAGTACTTGCCTAGCATGCATATAACCCTTGATTCAATTTCCAGTTCTTTTAAAAGGATCAGATCAAATCAGTGTGGCAAAAACTTAATTTCTGAATGTTGGTAAGGGGCATGTGGCAATTCATTTTATTCTCTCTGCTGTGGCCTTCATGAATAAGATGATTTTACTGACCAAAAGATTTCAGAAGTGGAAATTCCAAAACTGTGAGGCTGCGGGTGATAAACTGTTCAGAAGACAGCAAATGATGCAGTGAGTGTTGGTTGAAACCCAGACCGGAGGTGGTGAAAAGTTCTGGTGAGACAGAACCTAGACCCCTGGAGTCTGAGGGAGTGAGGAGCAGACTAGCACTGAGGGAAGAACTAGGGAAAGAAGTGTGACATCTCCACACAGGAAACCACCGCTCCCTGCAGGTGCCATGCAGGTCACTGTGCCCTGTGGCACTGCTGGGAATGTGCCAGCCTCTTTCCAGCAGAGTGGGTCTAGTCCTTGCCTGGACTTTCCCTTGGAAACAAAAACTGTTTAGGGAGAAAAGACAGACTATTTCCCTAGAGTCCGCATGCTCTAAAATGATGATTTCCTTAATAATGCTTTAAGGAGTAGGCATGCTGTTACTAGGGAGGCTGTCTCTGCTCCTCTGTATCTAAAATTCTATCGAGAGTGCAAGCTCTTTTCATCTTTTGAGTTAGGTTTACAGTTAAAGTTCATAGCCTATGATTGCGATTCACTTGCTATGAAGTGAAAAAGATCAAGATCACATTCTTTCCTCCCTTTCTGGGGAAAACCAGAGACAGGAGAAGGTCCTGAGAACTGGGAAGATGAAGACAAACTATAAATTACCCACTTTCATGGCTGAGCACTATGTCCCTAAACATACTGGGAAAATAGGAGTGAGTGGACAGGGCAGTAAGCCTATGCTCAGATAGCAATGTGGAAGACTTGTCTTTCACTGATGACTTGGGCGTCTGAGACACTTTCCTGGGACCAAAAAAGTGTCTGATGCCTTTATATCCATAGTAATCAAGAACACCTCTTTGGTACCACCTCTGCCTCAGTTCCTGATTTTTTTTTTTTTTTTTTTTTTTTTTGAGACAGCATCTTAGGTATCTGGGCCTGTTCTTGAACTTGCTAAGTAGCTGAGGATGACCTTGCACTTCTGATCTTCCTGTCTCTACATCCCAAGTGCTGAGATTACACTATGGTATTTGTGATGTTGAGGATCAAGCTTAGGGCTTCATACACACTAGGCAAGCACTGTATCAATTGAGCTACAATGTTCAACCCTAGTTCAGGAAAATTTCTGAGATGTGTTGAGAGAGAAAAGGAGAACCACATTTTTTGTGGGGCATTTAAAGAATTAAACTAATGGGTGTGCATGATGTCATATGCCTTTAGTCCCAAAAGAGGGTATCAGATCCCCTGGAGCTAGAGTTACAGGCCTTTGTGAGCTGCCCAAAATGGGTGCTGATATCCAAACTCAGGCCCTCTGGAAGAGCCGGAAATGTTCTTTACTGAGCCAACTCTCCAGCCCCATCATTGATAATTTTTATAGAAAAGCTAGTTCAATTCCCATTAGCATTTGAGCAGAGCAGTATCCCAAGAGGGTTGTGTATAACTTTTCACATGGAACAACAAGAGGAAATACACTATCCCTTTCTTCATCCTCTACTGGCTACGTGAAATGGGACACTTGCCGAAACACTGTACTTGTTTAAGCAGGGAGGGGGCCTTGAAAGAAGGGGACTCTGCCCCAAAATGTCAGTTCCCCTTATTTTTGCTAACATGCTCCCTCTTTTCTTTGAGGACTTACTCCTTCTCCCTCACTTGGGTCCTGGAGAAGCTGTCAGCCTTCACATTCCATCCTTCTGGTTCCCCTGTGCAAGTTGACCAAGTGCATCATCATTCTGACCAGTGCTGTTAGCTCCGAGGCAGAAAATGACACAAGCAGGTCAAGCACAGAGTCAAAATCTGGCAGTGCACAACCCAACAGAGCTGGTTTTCTCTGTAGCAGTGTCCTTGCTTGTTCAGGTCCCTACAGCTGTGACTCCTGGCCTGGCTCCTAGATATATTCACACTCGGCAATATTCAGCAGAGCCAATACATTCTGAAGGACTCTGCCTTGGTCTTAGGCTAACTGAGTAGTCAAGGTTCCAGGAAAATGGAACCTCCTGAGAATGCTTTTGTAACATCATTATAAATGATAATGAAGGGGGAACCATACTTTTGGGAAACAGTTTAAGAATTAATAAAATAATGAGCTGGCTCCTGGAAAAATACACCTTTATGTGTAGCAGGAATAAAGTTCTTTTTTGTTTTTGTCTTTTTGAGACAGGGTCTCCCTGTAGCCCCAGCTGGCCTGGGACTCACTATGTAGACAAGACTAGCCTCAAACTCACAGAGATCCACCTGCCTCTGCCTCCCAAGTGCTGGGATAAAGGTGTGTGCGACCACACCCGGCAGGAATAAAGTTTTTAAAAAATGTATTTTAAATATAGAGAAAGAGAGACTCTCTCCCCTCCATGATTAGAAACTTGGAACTTTCAGCCTCACCCCCTCTCTCAGGGAGAAGGGAGATGAGCAGAGGAATAACTTAATAATCAGTCATCCCTTTACAAGGAACTCACCATAAAAATTCCTAAAAGATGGGGTGTGGAGAGCTGGGTGGTTGTTAAGAATACAACCAAGTGCCAGAAGAGAGGCCCGATCCCAAGCTCCATGGGAACAGAGGTTCCCATGCTCAGCATTCTTTCAGACTTCTCCCTATGTGTCTGTTTGTGTAGCTGTACATTTGTATCCTTTAATAAATCCTGAGTAATAAACAGTGATTTAATAAGTAAACTGTCTTCTTGAATTATGTGAGCTATTGTAAATGATCAAATCTGAGAAGAGGAAAAAAAGAGGAATAGGTTGGTATGGGAAAAGTGACTCATATGTCTAATACTAGAAGTGTTAAGTGTGAGTACAGGGAAAAATTATTTCTCCTACATAGCCCAGAAGGAGACACTCTCTAGGACAGAAAGAAGAGTGGGGGCTGAAGATCTGAGCTGCGGTGAGCCTAAAGATAGCCTTAGTGACCCCGATTGCTCTGATTCACAAAGACCCACATTACCCTTTCCCAGGTAAGGGATGCTAATGTGCTGCAGGAAAGGACTGTGCTGGAGAGGAAAAGTATGACCTGCAGTTACCTCTAGACTTGCCATAGGCTATCACAACTTTTAAATGCCTCTCTTAACGCCCACAGTGTTTATCCCAGCCCTTTCTATGTGAATGTTTCAGAAAATAACAGTTTCACCAGAGACAACCAGTAGTCACTCAGAGGTAAAGACAGGGCACTTGGGACCAGCATGTACTTGGTATTAGAAATATTTATAGGATGGACCAAGGAATATGGGACTTTCAAGTGAGTTAGGATTTCAGTGTCTTTCAAATTGACTTAGGGCTGGTAGGAGGCAACATTTGGAAGGGTGCAGTTTTATTTGCTCTGGAAGACATAGTATACTTTACTGGAATAAGGCCAGACTACATTTTTATACTTCTGTGTGGAGATTTGGATTGAATTTGCCTGGCACTATATTTCTTCTTCCTTCTTGAAAGTACACTTTAGAAACTGGCTTTGGGGGTGGCTGTCTGGCCTGCCTCTCTGTCCAATTCTGTATCTGAGTCACTTCTTTGCACCCTGTTGCTTCCTTGACCTTCTTTAAATAGGTCATGCTATCTCCCACCACAGGGCAACAGAATGCATTAATAACGGAATTCTGCAGATAAAGTCTAATCTGCACCTGTCACTGTTACCCGAAGTGTGTTTGGAGCCTGCCTGTTCACTGACCTGTCTCTTGAGACCTCAACACTGGGAGGCCATGCCAGTGCTTACATTGCCTCCCATAGACCCTTCTGAGTTTTTAATCCTGTAACGCTAATGAAAGTTGCATCCAGTTTATGACATCGCACTATAAAAATGTTGGCATGCATAGCCCTTTCTTATCCTCCTGGCTGGTGATAAAAACAGTCTATTATTCTAGTTGGAAACAATTCTGACTCAAAGGATCTCTCAGCCAGAGGTAGATTGTTTCATTATATCTATCCTGGTGGCCATCTGAATTTTATATGTTTAAATGTTCTCCTATCGAAGAAAATAAACCAGATATAAAGTGTGACCTTTACCCTGTGTACTCTAGGGAGACAGAGAATGGTTCCTGAGTTGATCACTTGATATAAAAATGAAATCATATTCTCTTACTTGCATTTTGCTTTGAGCTACCTTTTTGACATAATATCAAAATATTTCAGAGGTCAGTATTAGGTGCTTGAATTCCCTGAAATGGTACAAGTTAACAAATACTATTTTAAGGTATCTTTATATCAAATGGCAATAAAAATTCAGTTTTAGTTTCTGTCTTTTGAAACACAGCAAAGCAGATGGGGGGCGCAGAAGAGGGCTGGGAATGTAGTTCAGTTCATAGAATGCTCACGTTGCATACATGAAACCCTGGGTTTGATCCCCAGCACTATATAAACCTAAGTCAGGCATGATGGTGAACAATACTGGGATGCATGAGACTCTGTCTCAGAAAAAAAAAAAAGAAAGATATACAGATAAAGTGACCAAAAATTAGGTCCATATTCAGTATATAACATGGCCATCTCTCTGTTTGCCCAGTACTGTCCAGTTTTAGCACTGAAAGTACCACACCTCAGGAATCCCCTCCATTCCAGGCAAACTGGAATATTTGGGTCACTCTAAAGTGGGTCAAATCACAGATTTCCAGCAATGGCCAAAATAAACAGACCATCCAGGTGATTTTATAATGGGTAGGTATTGTTTATCTCCATTTCTTGGTGCGTGAGTAAAAGAAGGATTAAAATTCTCAAACTCCCCCTCAGCTGTTGTCATAGAGGCTGTTTCAATTCATCACTAGGCAATTTGCAAATGAGAGAGCCTATAAAATTATAAATAATAGCCTGAAGTGATTTTAATGTAGCTAGTAGACCTGACCTGGCTGACTCCAAGGTCTTGCTGTGTAACTGCTGGAGCCTTCTCTGTGAAGAAAATCTACCCTATAGTGTGAGCAATTTCGTATTTTTTTCATTCCTGCTAATGCTGGGCCACCTCTTGAGACAATACAGGGCAAACTTGGCTCCAATTTTATTTAACCCAGCTGGATACAGCCAAATTATGGGCTTCTTTTTAGGTGGAGCATATTTTTGTGGCCTGCAGGAGACCTGTAATTCTTCCCCCTCCCCCTTTTTCTCTCATGCAAAACCATTTATAGCTTTGGGTGATGTAAAATCCGCAGGGTGCCCATGACAGTGTCATGCAACCAAAGGGCCTTCCCACAGGAGCCGACTTGGACACAGTGGAGCCAGAGCCACCGCCCATCTCTGTCCACTCACTCTCCACTCTGCCTAACCCTACCCCACGCTGAGCTGACAGAGCCTGTTCCTTCTTTCCCTACTTCTGGTTCTGAGATCTCAGACACCAGCCAGGTTTTCTTTTCATCTAGAGAGCCATTGTTTGGTGTTGTGTGTTTACCCATCCCTAAGCACCTTGAATGTGCCTGGCCTGCTACCTTCAGAACCATAGCAACAGCATCCTGGATTAGAGGAAAACCCCTCATTTTTAGACCCAGCTCTGCCATGGCTTTCCTGAGATATCTCAGGCAAATTGCCGAACTTCGCAGGACTTCTGTTTCTCTGTCAAATGAAAGGGTTACATTAAATTGGCTCTTAAGTCAGATTCTAGGATTCAATACCAGAAGGGTAACCAGAAGGGTAAATGGGAACAGGAAAAGGTACGGAGGAAATTTTAAGCAGGCCCAGAAAAAGAAAAATGGGTATAAAAATGACATGATGAAACCTATTACTTTATAAAATAACTTTTTAAAAAATTAAAGAAAAAATTAGAGGGTAAGAGGTCAGCATGAGAGCAGCAAAGGGCTGGTCAACAACCAAACAGTCCTGGAGAGCAGAAGCCACATGGAGGAAAGAGTATCCTGAAATCAAAAAAAGGTAAAAAAGTTGTTTCTTGGGGCTAGAGAGATGACTCACGAGTTAGGAGCGCTTCTTGCTCTTCCAGAGGACTTGAGTTAGATTCCAAGCTGAGTGGTTCACAGCTGCCTGAAAAGAGGATCTGACACCCCCCTCTTCTGGCCTGCCTGCACACATGTGGCATACATTCACACAAACACACAAACATACACATCATTTTTTTTTTAAAGCTGTTTTTTCACATTCAGGAGTATATGGGCAGCACAAATTTGACTTGATGGGTTAATTTTTTTAAAAAAGACACAAGCCAGGTGCGGGGGCACAGGCCTCTAATTCCAGCACTCATGAGGGAGAGGCAGGAGGATCTCTGTTGGCTTGAGGTCAGCCTGCAGCCTGGTCTATATAGCGAGTTCCAGGTCAGCTGGGACTATAGGGAAACCTTGTCTCAAAAAGACAAAAATAAAAAAAAAAAAGACACAAAATTGGGGGTGAAGGGGGTGAATCTGTGAGGAATTAGGTGGGAAGTGAATATGATCAAAATGTATTATATGAAATTCTCAAAGAATTAATAAAAAAATACTTAAAATGTTGTTTCTAGGGAGCTGGAGAGATGGCTCAGCATTTAAGAGCTCTGGCTGCTCTTACAAAGGACCTTGGTTTGGTTCCAGCACCCACATCGTGGCTAATAACCATTCGTAACTCCAGTTCCAGGGAGATCCAGCACCCTCTTCTGACCTCCATGGGTATTGTATGACATAGGTGCACTTACATACACTCAGGCAAAACATTCACACACACAAAATAAAAATAATACATAATATATTCTTTTTTTTTTTAAAAAGTTATTTCTAAGGAAGCCAATTAGAAATCCACTAAATGGAATCTGTTTATAAATAGCTCATTTTCTTAAAAACAAAATACCTACACTTCCATACCTCTCATGGAAGACCCTGAATTTAGCAAACAGATTCTATAAATGTAGGCTCTTGGAAATTGCTACACATGGTCTGGCTATTCTTAGGAGCAGCAAGGAAGCCAAAATTCTGTGATGCCTGTGCTGCCTTCACATTGAACCTTGCAAACATGGTCCTTGGTTCTTTAATTTGGGGATCTAGAAATTCTACCTTTACTGGGATCTGAAAACTCTTGTAATGGTAAAGGATCTCACTGCTGTAATCCCAGCACTCAGGAGGCTGAAGCAGAGGATTACTTTTGGTTCAAGAGCAACCTGAATGAAATAGTAAGTTCCAGGCCAGCCTGCGCTACAGAGTGAGTTCCAGGCCAACACTGGCTACAGAGTAAGACCCTGCCTCAAAAAATCAAAAAATTAAACTAAAAATTAAAAATAAAGGATCTTATTAACTGAAGCAGGCTCTAGAAAGAGATTGTCTACTACCCAAATACTTTAGCTCCTGCGATTACTGGTAGGCCTCAATTATTGCTATTCCCTTTACTCCAATTAATTTCTGAGCTAGTATGCAGTCAATTTTAGATTCTTTTATCCTAGGGTACCCAAGGGCATGCACAATAGTAATAAAGATCTGAAAGCTGTTTTGGGCACTTGTTGACAATTAGAATTTCCCTGAATCTGTTCTATCCCTGTGCCTTGAAGGCAGTAAGTACATTCCTATACTTAAGCAAGACCATTAAATGATGATTGTCTAGAAATTTACTCAGGTTCAATCTCTAGTTCCTGTTTCATTCCACTCCTGGCTACTTTTTTAATCTGACTCTCTAATCCCTCCAGACACATGTACTTTGTGCCTTGAATGGACATCTTGTGATCTCTATTATTTGAATAATTCCCTTAAAAAGGTATGATTTTAGGGCTGGTAAGAAGGTTCAGTGGGAAAAGGTGCTTACTGCCAAACCTGATGACCTGATTTCAATGCTTAGGATCCTGAGACCAACATGTGGTAAGGGAAAACTGACTCCTGGAAGTTTTATTCTGACTTCCACATGTGTCACACACACACACACACACACACGATAAATAAAATGTAATAAAAGATTTAAATATGTCTGTGTGTGTGCAAACACAATCCCTACTATCACAAATTGTGCAATTGTGCCATCAAGTTTCCCACATTTGGGGAAACCATGGAGGGCATCACATCTGGCATGCATTGGATGAGCCTCGGCCTGGGAAAACTTTCATGACATCTCCCCTGCCAAGTAAGTATAAAATGTGTGTTTAATTGACATATAGTAATAATACATATTTATGGGATAAAATGTGGTGCTTCAATACATAATAGTGTATAAAGATCAGACTGAGGTACTTGGCATATCTATCATTTCAGACATTTATAATTTCTCTCTTAAACATTTTATTATAGAAAAATATGAAGAGAGGATACTTAAATAAAATTCCAGTACCTATCATTGAATTCCTATGTTAACAATTTATTTCATGCCCAACTCCATTTGAAGCCCAGAATAGATCATCTTAAATATTCCTTTTCTTTATACAGGGACATAAGTTTTGGTAATACATGTGAAATGGGGGGGGGCGGGGAGTCAGGGATATAACCCATCGCTAGAGCTTTTGTCTAGCATGTATAAAGCCTTGGGTTCAAACCCCAGTGCCACAAAATGCAATTAAAGACATAATAACAGTCACACTAAAAATGCCGAAGATGAAATTGTTTCCTTATTGTACCTCATATACATAAACCAGGCAGGTGGTACACAACTGTAATCTCTGTAATCTCAGTACTTGAGAGACTGGGAGGGAGGACAGGGAATTCAAGGCGTGGCTACATAGTGAAACCCTGTCTCAAAAAGCAGAGCCAGGGCTGTACGTAATGGCCCACCACACACATCTGTAACCCCATCACTTGGAAGGCAGAGGCAAAAAGACCTCTATGAGTTCAAGGCCAGCCTGGTCTACATAGTAAGTTCTAGGCCAGCCAGGGCTACATAGTGGAACTCTGTCTCAAAGGGAAAAAAAAGGCAGAACCAAACCAAACCAAAACATACACAAAAAGGACTTCAAAGATACAGTCATGTCGGTAAAACATAGTCTGGGCGTGGAAGTATGCCTCTGTGGTCCCCATTTCTCTGGAAGCTGAGGCAGAAGGATCCCTTGAACATAGGAATTCAAGACTAGACAGGACAACATAGAAAAACACTGATTTTAAAATTAATTAATTGAGGGGCCTGGAGAGATGGCTCAGTGGTTAAGAGCACTGGCTGCTCTTGCAGAGGACCTAGGTTCGATTCCCATCCACACGTTCGATTAACAACCATCCGTAGCTCCAGTTCCAGGGGATTCCAATGTCTTTTTCTGATTACTGTGGGCATAGCAGGACATGGTTACACTTACATTCATGTAGGGATACACTTACACACATAAAATTTAAAAAATAATTAAAAAATTAATTGAAATAAATGTTACAGTGCTAAAAAGAAAAAGGCACAATATTTATTCAACAATATCCATATCTACCTAGTAGTTTTTACTTTGATCATTTGGGTACAGCCTGATATTATATTTTATGTACATAGCTGTCTAGCAACTAATAAGTAAATATTAATAAAACTGACATATTTACAAAAGATCCAATCAAGACAACTACTAAATCATGGCACAAATATAATTTTTATTAACTTAATTTGCTTTAAGTTTCTTCCCGTTTTTCCTCATTTTAAGTTTTTTTAAAATTTTTTAAAAATTTAATAACCACATGATTAGAAGAAGCATTTTGTTATGGCTTTAACATATTCAGTAACACACTCCAGAGCAAGGATACATCTCTTTCAAAAGTGGCTGTAAATTTTTAGGTTCACAGTTGAATTAATTAATACAGTCCTACAATATCGAACTCAATACAAACCCTGTAAGACCTAAAATGGAATGGGTTTTTACCCTTTAAAGAAGATCTCCATTTAAGATATGCTGTTTCCTACATTTTTAATGTTACTAATGCTTACATGTTTGCACATGTGTCTTCAATCTCTATGTATCTGATTATTACTAGCCACAGTTGGTTACACTTGGATCCTAAGTACCTGAGAATGGATATAAAGTCATCAGGTAGATTTCACTGGTAATGTTTATCACCCCTACTATTTTTTTTTTAAATCTTTTTGAGACAGGATCTCCTTGTAGCCCCAGCTGCCCTGGAATTCACTGTGTATACCAGGCTGGCCTTGAACTCACAAAGATCCTGCTGCATCTGCCTCCCAAGTGCTGGGATTAAAGGAATGTTCCACATGCCCAAATTTTTTATGCTTCCTCCTCAAATATGTCTTTTTAAAAAATTTGTTGATTTTTTTTGTGTATCTCATACAGAACACCCCACACAATCTTGTTCATAAACTATGAATTCAGATTAACAAATACATTTGTAGTATAAATAGGTCCTAAATATTTAATGAGATATACTAAAATATTATCATTGCTTATTTGAAATTAAAATTTAGCCAAGTATCTGCATTTCCATTTGTCACTGGCAATCCTAGTAAAAAACTAAGCCACTGTATTACATCCCAAGAAATACATCATCCTGCTTATAATACAAGGCTTTAGATTTCAACTGGTTCAGGGTTAGTCTGGTTACCAAAGGAGACAGTGGAGCAGGCTCTCTCAACTAAGCAAGTGATCTGAGCTACTGAAATCAGCTTCTTTAAATTCCTCTGAACTAGTAATACGATAGGACACAAGGTCTCAGTGTCTGGGCTGAGTTGAATCAGCCACTGATATGTTGTCATAGGACGAGGAGATCAGTGGATAAGCATCTTTCCCCAACTTGACTTTTACCTTTGCTTGATGTCCTATGCTAATGGTTCTGTGAAAGAAAAGTTCCCAGAAAGAGCTCTTGTACGACAACCCACTGGCCTCTCTCCTGGTTAAGTCCATCGCGCCCTCTGCACCTTGACTCCCCCAGCCTCATTTACTCTCCCATCTATCCTGCCTGTCTCTTCTCCTAGCCTTGGTACTGTCCCATTCCTTGTCTTGGCACCCCAGACATCTGGGGCACCACCACTGCTTCCTGGTCCTTTGCATCCAGACCAACCCAGGTCCTTCTCCAGGTCTTCAGGAGCCCTCTGGGCCTGGTCCCTCCCTCACCTCCCCCTGCTTCCCTGGGCTGCACACACCACTAGCCTCTTTCCTGGACACTAGGGCTGACCTCTTGGCTTCCTGATCCTTTGCATCCAGACCAAACCAGTTCTTCTCTGCAGTCCCGGGGAGCCCTTGGGGGCTCTTCCCAACCCCATCTCCCTTTGCATCTCTGGGTGGCATGGCCACCAGCTGCCCCAAATTAGGATTTTTCTTGGGCCCTGCTCCCAGGTCAGTCCAACCCTCAAAATCCTGAGGACAACATCTTTCCTGGAGGGATCTAGACCTTAGGAGAAAGCCTGAGAGCATCTGATCCTCATCTGACTTGGGCCTCTGTGGGAACTTCTGAAGACAAAAGCAATCTGGCCACTCCAATATAAAATCGAAAAAAAGAAGCGGAAGTTTAGATGAACCAGCTTTTCATGCTCAAAAAGTAAACCACAAAGGCACACAAAGTTTA
>NW_008335053.1:502071-502901 GCF_000622305.1 Nannospalax galili
ATGAAATGGAAAACAGAGTATCAAGACTGGAAGATAAAGTGGATGAACTGGACCACTCAAGCAAAGACTATGAAAAATTTAAGAAATCATGAGAATGGAATATACAGGAATTGAGTGACACCATAAAAAGATCAAACTTAAAAATCATAGGCATACAGGAAGAAGAAGAATCCCAAGATAATGGCATGGACCCGAAACTCAAACCCAGGAGACAAGAAGAAATAACAAAAATCAGAGCAGAAATTAATGAAATAGAAACAAAGAAAACAATACAAAGAATCAGTGAATCCAAGAGCTAGTTCTTTGAAAAAATAAACAAGAGTGACAGACCTCTAGCCCATTTAACCAAAGGAAAGAAAGAGCACCTTCAAATCAATAAAATCAGAGATGAAATGGTAAACATCACAGTAAAAACACTAAACGTACAGAAAAAAGAGACAATTCTGAAAGCTGCAAAAGAAAAACAACAAGTCACATATAAAGGAAAACCCATTAGGATTACAGCTGACTTTTCAGTGCAAATTATGAAAGCCAGAAGAGCCTGGACCAAAGTATTCCCAGTTCTAAATGACCACAAATGCCAACTCAGATTGCTATACCCAGCTAAAATATCTATTATAGTCAAAGGAAAAGAAAAATCTTCCATGATGTAAATAGGCTGAAGGAATTCATGTCCACAAAACCAGCCATTGGACCTGAAGAAAGGAATGACTATACCCAAGGGGTTGTGGAAAGAAATTCAATGAAGGTATAAATGTGGAAAAGTACAGCGATATCAAGAATGTAAAGAGAAATAAAAATGACAGGATTCAATATTCATCTTTCATTAA
>NW_008335053.1:503417-504689 GCF_000622305.1 Nannospalax galili
TAATCACTACATGAACACGTGGAGATTAAACAACACACTCCTGAATGATGAATGGGTCAAAAGAGAAATTAAGAAAGAAATAAAAGTATTCCTGGAACTAAATTAAAAGGACAATACAACACAACAAAACCTCTGGGACACACTGAAAGCTGTCCTTAGAGGAAAGTTTATAGTTCTAAGTGCCTACATCCAAAAATCGGAAAGAACAAAAATAAATGACTTAACATCACAACTCAAGACACTTGAAAAGCAACAACAAACAAAACCCAAACCCAGCAGAGAAGAAAAAATAACAAAAATCAGGGCAGAAATTAATGAAATTGAAACAAAGAAAACAATACAAACAATCAAAAATTCCAAGAGCTGATTCTTAAAAAAGATAAACAAGGTTGACAGACCTAGCCCAGTTAATCAAAAGAAAGAAAGAGCACCTCCAAATCAATAAAATCAGAGATGAAAGGGGAAACATCACAACAGATACCAGAAAGATACAGAACATTATAAGGGAATACTTTAAAACTTACATGCTACTAAATTTGAAAACCTAAAAGATATTGACGCATATCTAAAGGCATGGGAACCACCAAAACTAAACCAAGAAGAGATTAATAGCTTAAACAGACCCATAACACAAAAAGAAATTGAAAGAGCAATACAAAACCTCCCGACTAAAAAAAGCCCAGGAACAGATGGATTTACAGTAGAATTCTATCAGACATTTAAAGAAGCTCTACATCCAATACTACTTAATTTATTCAAAATAATAGAAACAGAGGGAGAACTTCAAAATTCCTTCTATGAAACCAGCATCACTCTAATACCAAAGCCAGGTAAAGATAGAACCAAAAAAGAAAACTATAGACCCATATCCTTAATGAACACAGATGTAAAAATTCTCAACAAGATACTTGCAAACCACATACAGAGAAATCATTCTAAATAGAGAAATATGGAAGCCTTTCCATTGAAATCAGGAACCAGACAAGGCTGTTCACTATCTCCATTTCTCTTTAACACAGTGCTTGAAATTCTTACAAGAACAATAAGACAAGAGCAGAAAATTAAAGGAGTAATAATTAGAAGAGATCAAATTTTCTCTTTTTGCAGATGATATTTTACCTAAGAGACACTAAAAAATTCCACCAGAAAGCTCCTAGAAATTATTAACACTTTCAGTAAAGTGGCAGGTTACAAAATTAAGCTACAAAAGTCTGTAGCCTTTCTATATACCAATAATAAGCAATCAGAGAAAGAGCACATGGAAACACTCGA
>NW_008335053.1:504735-505039 GCF_000622305.1 Nannospalax galili
AAGCATTTGGTGAAACCCTCTTATTCATAGTAACTTCAAAAATATATTTAGGGAAAACCTAACTAAAGATATTAAAGAGCTCTACAATGAAAATTTTAAATCTTTAAAGAAAGAAATTAAGGAAGACATCAGAAGATGGAAGTACCTCCCATGCTTATGGATTGGAAGAATTAATATTGTAAAAATGACCATCCTACCAAACGCCATTTATAGAATCAATGAAATGCCAATCAAAATCCCCATGACATTTTTGAAAGAATTGGAAAAAAACATCCTAAGATTCATATGGAAGCACAAAAGACCT
>NW_008335053.1:505263-508751 GCF_000622305.1 Nannospalax galili
GAAGAAAGCATGCTCAGCAAATGGTGCTGGCAAACTGGATTTCCACTTGTAGAAGAATGAAACTAAACCCCTATCTTTCACCTTGCTCAAAAGCCAATTCCAAATGGATCAAAGACCTCAATGTAAAGCCTGAAACCCTGAAACTTTGAAATTCTGAAACTGTTAGAAGAAAACATTGGCAATAATATACAATATATAGGTGTAAGAAAGTATTTTTTAAACTGGACATCAACTGCCCAGGAAACAAGGTCAAGAGTCAACAAATGGGACCTCATTAAACTAAAAAGCTTCTGTACATCCAAAGAAGCAACCAAGGAAGTGAAGAGAAAACCACAGAGTTGGAGAAAGTCTTTACGAGCAACACATCTGACAGAGGTTTAACATCCAGAATATATAACAAACTCAACAGAGAATCAAGACAGGAAGTAACCCAATTAAAAGATGGCCTAAGGAGTTGAACAGAGAGTTCTCAAAAGAAGAAGTAAAGTTGGCTAAGAAGCATCTTAAAAGATGTTCAACATCATTAACAATTAGGGAAATGCAAATTAAAACCATTCTAAGATTTCATCTTACCCCAGTCAGACTGGCTAAGATCAAGAGAACAAATGATACCAAATGTTGGAGAGGATATGGGGAAAGGGGAACACTCATCCACTGCTGGTGGGGCTGCAAACTGGTTCAGCCCCTATGGAAAGCAGTGTGGAGAACTCTTAAAAACTACAAATGAACCTACCATTTAACCCAGTTATACCACTTCTTGGCATATACCCAAAGAACTCATCCTATTGCAAAGACACTTGTACATCCATGTTTGTTGCTGCTCTTTTCACAATAGCTAAGAGATGGAAGAAACCTAAGTGTCCCTCAATCGATGAATGGATAATGAAAATGTGGTTCATTTGTACAATGGAGTTTTACTCAGCAGTAAAGAAAGATGAAATCATGAAATTTGCAGGTAAATGGATAGAACTAGAAACTGTTGTATTAAGTGAAGTAATATGGACTCCGAAAAAAAAAATCGACGTATGTTCTCCCTCATATGTGGATCCTAGCACCAAATCTTGATAAGTGAGTATGTATCCAGACATAACTACAGGAACCAGGTTAATGGAAAGGAACCAGGGAGGTAAAGGAAAAGAAAGAATCTGAAAGAGAACAGTTGGAAACAGACCTTAATAAGGTAGATATGGATAAAAATTGGGTTAATTTAAGGGAGGGGGGAGGGAAGGGTATACAAGGAACCTAGGCTATAAGGGGAAAGAATGTGCTCAAAAGAGGTAGGACCATAGAAGGGTATTATTAAGGGAGAAAGGGGAAAAATGGGGACACCTTAAGTGGCAAAACAATGATGGAGGGGTGAGATAGTGCGAGAGATAAATAATGCCTAGCTAATTTTAAAAACCAGAGGGAACCATATTAGTCAAGCAACCTACTGACAAATTATACATACTAGATCAAGAAATATATATCTAGGTAAGGTTTATCTGAGAACAATTGGTCTTTCAACGGTTTATCTGAGAACAATTGGTCTTTGCCCAAGATTTACCTACATGACACACAGTAATTAAAAGTACTGGACTGGTGGAACTAACCTTCCTTGGTGTTTAATAGACATACTTTGAGGCCTATAATAATTTGGTCAGAGGGACATAAAGGACACTTTTTGCTCCTAGCCCTCCTAGGTCAACTAGTTCCAGGGGACTATGAACATCTCTCAAAATGTCCCGTACCTGTGGTGAGTCACCTGTCCTCTTGATCAAAGAGGCTGTGAGATCCCACGAGATGGACTGTAAACAGTGTCCAGTCTACAAAGAGGAGGGCCAACACAGAGGAAACATTTCCTCCATGCTTCCAAGCAAAGCCAGCCATGGTCGAGCAGGAAAAAAGAACTGGTAAAAGAAAGGAACCAGGGGCCCTCCCATGTGACCCCTGAGGAACAGATCCTCAAATGACCGTAAGAGTAAAAATAAATTGGTTTATCTGGGCCAACTGTATGGTCTTAAACACCCAAAAGGAAAGTATAACCAAAGATTAAAGGGGCCAATATAATTTTTTAAGAGTCCATATGTTTAACAAAAGACTACATAACAAGCAACAATGCCAGATAGGAGATACCTTCTTTTGTGTTGTTGGCGAGGGTGGCCCAAGGGACTCCTGGATAGTAACCCAGCTTAGAACTGGGAAAATGAACAGCAGACCCCAATCTTATCTAAAGGAATATTGACAACTGATTGCTGCTGGAAGAGGAACAGCTGACCTTCCTATAACAAAGCCCTCAAGATAAGGCTGACTAGATACGCCAGATGGACAAGTAGTGGGGAATGGCTGGGGGTGCCAACAACACAGCAGACAGTAACAAGAATATCAGAGTATAAGGGCTCAAGTCGGGTGAGGGAGGCTATGAGAGGGTGCTATATGTGAAGTGGGTGTATAGTTGCATAAGGTGGTTTGGGATGTTCTGTGTGATACACACACACACACACAAAAATCAATGAATTTTAAAAAATGAATTATATTTGAGGAGGAAGCATAAAAATTTACATCATGTTAATTAGTAGAGGTGATAAACATTACCATTGAAATCTACCTGATGACTTTAAAGACATACACAGGTTCCATGGATCTGAGCGCAACCGATTATGACTAGTAATAATCAGTTACATACAGATTAGACATACATGTGCCAACATCTCAGTGTTATGAGCAAAAACAATGAATCTTTCTGTAAGAAACAGTATATTTTAAAATGAAATGGAGATCTTTTTTAAAGGTTAAAAATTCATTTAATTTTTTGTCTCACAGGGCTTATACTGAGTTCAATATTGTATAACTATTAATTCAACAGCGAACCTAAAAATTTTATAGCCACTTTTGAAAGAGATGTATCTTTGCTCTGGAAACTGTTAATGAGTATGTTAAGGCTGTAATGAAATGCTTCTTCTAAAAAAAAAATTTAAGCAAAATCATCTGATAGCTTAGCTTTGTGTTCTGGAGTCTATGTGCTCTTCTTGTAAAGCCAGTCTCAAGATCCAGGGCCCTAGACTTTGATTTATTTTTCAGTGCTGGGGAACTGAACTGAGAAACTCACCCATGCACAAAGTCACTACCTTAATAAATCCCTATTGAGTACTTACCCATTTAAAAAAAAAAAAAAAAGAACTCCTGTGCCTTGGTCTCATGTACCAATTTCATCTAAGGACTCATTCATGTAGACTTCAGAGATGTTGAGTGGGGCTCATCTTCAATTAATTGACAGTCAAGTACCTCCAGTAACTGAACATTTCTCTAAATTTTTGTTCCTTATACTCTTTTATACTTAGCTATTTTTAATGGTTTCTAATATCTAATAATTCACTTAGTATATTCCTAAATGATAAAATAATACTAATTTTGGTTTAAATTAAGTTATAAATGTTTACCAGAACCCCTACCTTACTCAAGTAATTTTCATGTTTAAAAGATTTAAGTGTTTTTATTCTTTGTTAAAT
>NW_008335053.1:508785-520646 GCF_000622305.1 Nannospalax galili
TTGGGCTCAGTGGAAGGGCACCTACCTAGAATCCCCCAGTGAGGGGCTGGGGGTGTGGCTCAGCAGTAGAGTTTTCCTAGCATGCATGAGACCCTGAGTTCCATCCCAAGTACCATGGGGGAGGTGGAGGTAGACTAAAAGGACCCTAAAATGTACTCCAATGTTTAACAAGTAACTTCAACCTTATTTTTCTCTAGATAGAAATACCCAAAGATTTGGGTTAATTCTTCTTATCCAAATTATATAAGACATCACTGTAATAGCCACATATTTGTGACATTTTATAGTTTAAGTACTAATGTTCTTTGATTAAATGAGCATCTAAGTTGTCCTATACAGTACAATTAGCCAGGGTATAAACAATTAAGCAATATCTATATTTTACTAAGGAAACGGACAATTTCCATTTCTAATCACTGTTAAGGTTCAGATAGCCCCACCCCCTCACAAACAGGATCCCAACCACTTCTTATGCTCCTGAGAAAAGGGAACCTAGCTGATAAGCACCTTGCTCTTTGAAGTCAAGAGAAGCAGACTTTTCTCCACTGTTTGGCCAACACAGCAGACTTCCCCTTTGATCTCTGAAGAGGACAGGTTTTAACAGTCCTGCTCTCCCACTCCCCACCCCCCAACTTTAAAAAAAATAAATCTTCCCACCTTCTGCAAGAAGCGAAGCCTCCCTTTAAAAAAGACCCCAGCTCAAGACCCAGGCAGACATTTTCCCTGCCTGGAAGGGAATCTGTCCCATGTGTTCCTTTGCTAATAAACCCTATTTTCATGGAGTTTTAGCTGTGCCTCAGTGCCTCATCATACATTCGCCCATTCTCTGCCAACTTTTTACCTATCAATCACTAAAATAAAAAAAGGTAATTGGTTAAGCCTTTAAGACCTATAAAATTCTGATTTCCTAACAGGTTTGATCTCTTGTTTCTATTAGTATTATTAACATTTGTTATGTAAATGAAGACATTCTTGATAGAAGAAAGTTTAAAGAATACTGCATTGTTTTGTAATTTCTTCTATAATGTGTTTCATTTATTTATTTTTTCCTAAATCTGGTATGATGCTAATATAATACAACAGATAGATAAAGTCATTATCCACAGATAAGAACTTCTAGAGTTAGTGCTAGCCACTCCATGAGGTTATAGCTATAAGATCTAACTTATCCAAGGAAAAGCCAAACATTAGAGAACAGTGGATTTATTTATATGTTCCAAATATAAATAAAATAGTTCAAAGAGTACAGATAATTGTAAATACATGGGGAAACATAGTCAATCTCATTTTATTTTAATGTTTGTTGCCTTAATCTGTTACATTTACTCTATTAGGCCAAGCAATGTCCTTGGTTATATTAAGTATAGTCATCCTCACATACAAATGTTATGCCAGATACAGAGGACAAAAGAAAAGTAAGATCTGGATCATGTTGGCAAATAGTTTTGATATGATCCAGGGGGTTCTTATTGGCTCTACCAGCTAGTTATTCCTCTCTCCTGAAGACTGCTATCTCGCCTACAACTGAGCTTCATTTACATCAGATTCTAGGAATGATCCTTCCTAAGATGACCTGGAAATAAATAACATGTAGCCCCTGCATGCACAAAATGTGATGCTTGGCCAACAAGGGGAACTGTGAAAGAAAAGTTCCCAGAAAGAACTCCTGCAACTTGGACTGAACTTCCTGCAAGGCTCACCAACTGATTATCACTCCCAAGATTGTGGAAAGTCTGTAATGTTGCAGGTCCAGAGACTACCATTTATATCAGTCCCTCTTTAGCCCCCTAAACAGCCACTCCTTGCCCACTGTTTCTGACCTAACATCCTGTGACTAACAATAACAAAAAACCTTTTAAAATGTATTATCCGAGCAGACCACCCAGTCTCACCAATCAAAAGGCTAAGAATGTCATCAGGTAGCATCTGAGGCCTATAGCAAAAAAAAATCCCTCGTTTTGCTGACCCACCTACTGAATGTATCCTCCAATATATTTGAAAAGTGTCTTGATTTATGACTTTTCTTTGTTCTGCTACTATAAAAATGTAAGGAAATTGTTACCACACTAAAACATGGAATTTGGGGTAACCTGACTCTGGGTTCCCAGGCCATGGTCACTCATATTTGGCTCCAGAATAAACTATTGTAGGACCTGGAGATCCTCGTCATTCAACCCCTCCTGACACCCCACTGGTTGCTCTTTTCAGCTTCTGTATAATGCTTGAACTGCTCGCCTGCTGCTAATCCTCCCCTGTTGTTCCCCTTCCAGGAAACTATAGATTAGATAAGCCTGGGCATGGACACTGCCCTATAGAGTAAAAATGAAGACTCCTGACCACACAGATGGCCAGCGCATTCCACAACCCTGAGAACAGCACCCGCCAATAAAAAACCTCCACGACCGCATCCCGTACAACCGATCAGTTTAAAAGTGTGTTGGTGTGCGCGGGATTCTTGTACCAACCACCAAGTGACACTGTTATTCTCCTCCTCCCTTTGTCTCTAACCTATAAAAAGCCCCTTCTTCCCCCACCCGGGGCTCTCAGCATGGATCCATTATATTGGTGCGGTCTGAGAGCCCGAGCTTGAGCCCGAATAAACCATAAACCTTGCTTTTGCATTTTGGTGTGTTGGGTCCTCGGTGGTCTTCTTGGGGTCCTGTGGATGAGGTATAACATTTGGGGGCTCGTCCGGGATTCCCCCCAGAACCCCCCCCCCAAGAGGAACCAACCCGAAAAGGTTTGTAATCAACCGGCCGGGTAAGTTTTTGTAAAATTGTGTGTGTGTGCCTGTCTTCTCTATACTTACACTTTGGTCGTGGCCATCTGATCTCAGTTTTTCTTTGTCACTGAAATGCTAGCAAGGCAACTCGGAGGATTCGGGAGACGTCCCCATCCTTGTCGGGGTGGGTGCTCCACATCAGACGCCCCACCAGGACACTAGTCCATCTGAAACCTCAGAGGACCTTGCCACCCTGTTGGGACATGTGCGTTCTATCCGTACGGTCTTTGGCATAATCGAGCCAGGGAACTCACACAGCCGAGAGTCCAGATCATCTGAAAGCTGCGGCAGCTTATTCTGGGCCCTCTGTTTTTCTGTGTCGTTCTTGTGTCTTGTGCTATTTGTTCTAATCTCTTTGTTGAAACAGACAGGACTGACAAATACTATGAGCAACACCCCATCTTCCCCTCTGGATCTTACGCTAGTCCACTGGGGGGGATGTTAAGACGATTGCCCATAACAATAGTGTAGATGTAAAGAAAAAGAAATGGACAACTTTATGACTAGTTGATTGGCCCTCCTTAAATGTTGCATGGCCCCCTGAAGGGACTTTTAACTTGAGTCTGATTTTCAGAGTAGAGGACCACGTCTTCTGCCCACATACGGGCCACCAGGACCAGATTCCATACATCGTAATCTGGCAGGGCCTCATTGAGTGACATGATGGCCCCCCTGCCTGGGTCAAGTCCTTTCTTCCCCTGATTAATCTTGCTGCCCCCCCAACTCTGCAGGTCCTCCCTCTCAGACCAAAGGAGGCAGAGAAACCCATTCTCCAGGGAGGCATGGAGGAGAGCAATATCTTTCCCCCACCCTACTCCCCTCAGATGAGTGTCTCGCTAACAGCGCCACAAGTGCAGACCCCGCCTCCTAACCCTGAGGAACCACCATCGCTTCCGCAGAGACCTGCACAGGCCACAAGGAGCAGGAGGGGGGCAGCCCTCCAGCCTGATGCTGTTGTCCTCACCCTCCAGCCAGCCGGGCCCCCAGACAGAGAGGGCAATCAGCCCTTTCATTACTGGCCCTTTGCCACCAGTGATCTTTACAATTGGTGCTCACAGAATGCGCTTTTCTCTGAAAACCCCAGGGATTGATTAACTTATTGGAAACTGTCCTTTTCACTCACCAGCGCACCTGGGATGACTGCCACCAGCTCCTGAGTGTACTGTTCACTACTGAAGAGCAAAACAGGATCCTGGAGGCAGCCCAGAAATTGGTTCCGGGCCCACCAGGGACCCTACCACAGACCCAGGCATCATTAATGCCAGCTTTCCCCCTAGCCGTCCCAACTGGGACTACAACATGGCAGAAGGTGAGGAGAGGCTCCTGGCCTATCACCAGGCTCTGTTAGCGGGTCTCAAAATGGCGGCTAGAAAACCTGCCAGTATGTCTAAGGTCTACGATGTCAGACAGGGGCCTGAAGAGACCCTGGCTGCATACTTAGAGAGGTTACAAGATGCCTTCCGGAGGTTCACTCTGTATGACTCAGAAGCGGAGGAATCAGCCCAAACTGTGATGTTTGCTTTCATTAACCAGGCAGCCCCCAACATCAAGAGAAAGTTACACTCTCTAGATAGACTAGGAGAAAAGAACCTTAGGGACTTAATAGCAGTGGCAGAAAAGGTTTATAATAGAAGGGAGACAGCAGAAAAAAAAGAGGAAAGAAGAGAAAAAAGACAGGAAGCAAGCCTGACCAGGGTCCTGGAGAGACAGCAGGCCCACCACAAAAAGGACCTCAGAGAGATATTATTGGTAACCAACCTCCAGTACGGAGGGAGCTCATCGGCAGGATCCAGACCATGAAACAAAGTGGGAAAGAACCAGTGTGTATACTGCAAGGAGGAAGGACATTGGGTAAAGGACTGCCCCAAGAAAAACAAGCAATCAGCTAAGGTATTACCAGCTCTAGTTGGGGGTGAAGACAGTGACTAGAGGAGATGGGGCTCAGGTCCCCTCCCTGAGCCCAGGCTAACCCTGAAAATAGAGGGGAAACCAATTGAGTTTATGGTAGATACTGGTGGCCAGAATTTGGTTCTATTGGAGCCAAGAGGGCCAGTGTCCTCTAGAACTACATGGGTACAGGGGGCCACTGGAACAAAACCCTACTCATGGACTACCCGAAGAACAGTAGATTTAGGGAAGGGCCGGGTATCCCATTCGTTTCTAGTAATCCCAGAATATTCCTACCCACTTCTGGGCAGAGACTTATTGTCAAAAATGAGGGCACAAATCCACTTCACAGCTAAAGGAGCCACCCTGCTTCACGATGGGGCACTGATTCAGGTTTTAGTCACCAACGACCTGACCAAGGAATATAGACTCCATCAAGAGCTGATTCAACCTAACTCTGATATATCCAATTGGCTCCAAAAATTGCCCCAAGCCTGGGCAGAAACAGGGGGTATGGGCCTGGTGGGACACAGGCCTCCCATATATGTTGAACTCAAAGCAGGAGCGGATCCTGTTTAAGTGTGCCAGTGTCCTATGCCCCTAGAGGCAAAATGTGGAATTGCTCCACACATCAGAAGATTGATGGAACTGGGGGTGCTGAGGACAACCCAGTCGGTCTGGAACACCCCACTCCTGCCTGTCAAGAAGCCCCAATCCGGGGACTATAGACCAGTACAAGATTTGAGGGAGGTGAATAAAAGAGTCATTGACATTCACCCCACTGTCCCCAACCCTTATACGTTACTCAGTACCCTGCCACCAGATCGAGAATGGTATACAGTTCTGGATCTCAAAGATGCCTTTTTCAGCCTGCCACTAGCTCCCAGCAGTCAGCCCTACTTCGCCTTTGAATGGCATGATCCAGAGGCAGGAATCAGTGGCCAGCTGACTTGGACGTAACTGCCTCAAGGGTTTAAAATTCTCCAACTACATTCGATGAGGCTCTGCATGAAGATCTGGGTGAGTACAGAGCCTAACACCCCAACATAAGTCTGTTACAATATGTAGATGACTTATTGATCGTGGCACCGGACCAGAAGTCCTGCTTAGAGGGTACTGAGGACTTACTCCACATACTTGGGGACATGGGATACTGGGCCTCAGCAGAAAAAGCTCAGATACGTCTACAAGAAGTGACCTATCTAGGGTACATCCTCAAGGAAGGGCAGTGGTGGTTGACTAAGGCCCGCAAAGAGACTGTGCTAAAGATACCCACACCGACCTCCAAAAAGCAGGTGAGGGAATTCCTGGGCACCGCGGGGTTCTGCCACCTCTGGATTTTGGGGTTTGCTGAAATTGCAAAGCCCCTATATGAGGCTACCAAAGAGGGCAGGACTTCAACTGGACACAGGAAAGACAAGAGGCCTTTGAAACCCTAAAACACAAGCTCTTAGAGGCCCCTGCCCTAGGACTACCAAACATAAGTAAACCTTTTTGTCTATATGTGGATGAACATACAGGTATTGCAAAAGGGGTCCTCACCCAGAAAGTAGATCCCTGGAAGAGACCTATTGCATACCTATCAAAGAAATTAGACTCCGTAGCAGCTGGATGCCGCCCCCTGCCTGCGAATTATAGCAGCAGTGGCCCTGCTGGTTAAGGAAGCTAACAACTTAACCCTGGGACAGGACCTGCTTGTGGCAGCCTCTCATGCCCTCGAGGGGGTGCTCAAGCAACCCCCCCGATAGATGGTTGAGCAACACCCGATTAACTCATTATCAGGCCCTGTTCTTGAATCTGGGTGCTCAAGCAACCCCCTGATTGATGGTTGAGCAACGCCCGATTAACTCATTATCAGGCTAAGCTCCTAAATCTGCCCAGGATCACCTTCCAGGTACTGACGGCCCTAAACCCAGCCACACTGTTGCCAGTTCCTGATCTTGGGGACCCATTCCACAACTGTACTCTGGCACAAGTGCATTGCATCTGGCCTGACCTGAAGGATGTACCCTTGTCTGACACCAAAGAAACCTGGTATATGGACAGAAGCAGCTTCATCAGAGATGGTAAAAGGCTTGCTGGGGGAGTGGTCACAACTACCTCGAGAGTCATTTGGGCTGAGCCTCTGCCAATAGGTACATTGGCCCAAAAAGCTGAACTGATTGCGCTTACCAAAGCGGCCCAAAAAGCTGAACTGGTCGCACTTACCAAAGCCCTAAAGATGGGTAAAGGAAAGAGACTCAACGTCTGTTGGGGTTCTCTGTTATGCAAGTAGAAGTCTCTTCACGTCTGGATAGCTCACGAGCTCGGAAACCATGTGCTGCAGATTCCTTCATAGCAGAGTGCCTTCCTGGCATCCTCCCTGACTCTTCTTTTAGCCATCTATCAAGAGAGAGGTCTCCTTACTGCAGAGGGAAAAACTATTAAAAATGAACAAGAGATCTTAGGCCTCCTGCAAGCCCTCTGGAGCCCAACAAGACTAGCCATAATCCACTGCTCGGGCCACCAAAAAGGGAACAACCCCATCCAGAAGGGAAACAATCTGGCTGACAGGACAGCTAAAAAAATAGTCCTGACCTCCTCAATTCTGCCCACTCTGGTTGATCCTGGAGCAAGGGAGCTGCCTAAAACTCCCCACTATAGCCCCGAGGACTTAGCCTGGATACACACTCTCCCTATGACTCAATGCCTAGAGGCCTGGTGGAGGACAATGGATGGGAAAGTTATCCTACCTCAGAATTTGGGCGTAAAGTTGCTCAAGAAAATACATCAAGCATCACACAAGAGCACCTGAAGGATGCAAGACTTACTAAGAAGGGCCAAAGTTAAAATTCAGGAAGGAAATCAAGCCATTGAAAAAATTGTTAGGCATTGTCATGCCTGCCCATTAACCAACTCAGCTCTGTCCCATGCTAACCCAGGATCTAGGAGCAGAGGGACACGACCGGGTACGTATTGGAAGACTGATTTCACTGAGATCAAACAAGGAAAATTTGGATATAAATATTTACTAGTATTCATAGACACCTTCTCTGGATGGACTGAGGCCCACCCAACCAAGCATGAGACTGCTCATGAGGTAGCCAAGAAGCTAATCGAAGAGATCCTGCCCAGGTATGGTTTCCTAACTACAATCGGATCAGATAATGGGCCAGCCTTTGTCTCTCAGGTAAGCCAGGGAATAGCCACTGCACTGGGGGCCAATTGGAAACTACATTGTGCTTATAGACCCCAGAGTTCAGGACAGGTAGAAAAAAACTCTAAAAGAGACCGTAACCAAATTAGCTTTAGAGACTGGCATGGATTGGGTGGCTCCCCTCCCCTTTGCCCTTTTTAGAGTAAGAAATACTCCATACCAGATGGGTTTGACCCCCTTTGAAATCATGTATGGAAATCCCCCTCCCATGATACCTAGCCTCCAAGCTGACCTAGTATCGACCTTGGGAGACCAGGACATATTGGACTCCAACGGTTACAGTTAACCCACCAATGGGTCTGGCAGCAACTCAGGGCTATATATGAAGCCACTGTTCCCCCGCAACCCCACAGGTTCAGGCCCGGCGACTGGGTCTTCATCCGCAGACACCAACAGAAAAATCTCAAGCCAAAGTGGAAAGGTCCCTTTGTGATCCTCTTGATGACTCCCACCACACTCAAAGTGGACAGCGTCACGACTTGGGTGCACTACTCCCATGCAAAACCTGCCGACCCGTTTGCAGTCCCAGAGGATTTCAAAGGAGGCACCTGGAAGGCATCCCGACACCCTTCAAACCCACTCAAACTTCAAATCCAGCGGGACACCTCCTGCTAACCTGCCTCGGTGGTGCGCTCCTGCCATCACCTCACCCCTGGCCTCAGCCCCGCGGCCAAGCACGTCAGCGGCCCCGTCAGCCTGGCTGCTGCAGCCTCCTGACACCCCTTTCCCTGTACGTTCAGAAGAGCCAGTTACCGTGCCGCGAGACCGCCGCCTCCATGGCCAGCACCCACCTCCTGCTAACCTGTCTCCTGGTGACTGGGCCCCTCCCGACAAGAAGCTTAAATCCCCATGCACCAGTACAAGTGACTTGGACATTGGCTAACATGGAAATGGGAAAGGCAGTGTTAACACTGACTGAGGACCACCCACCTAACACCTGGTGGCCCCCCGCTTGATGTTGACCTCTGTACCCTAGCGGATGGGCTGTATGACACAGGCCTAGATGGTAAAACTTTGGGATATGAAGACTCCTCTGCCGGCTGTAATTGTAAATTCAAATTGGGGGTTAGAAACCTACGATCTAAAAGTTTCTATGTCTGCCCAGGACCTCATGTTAAACCAGGGTGTGGGGAGGCCCAACACTATTATCGCCAACACTGGGGATGCAAAACAACTGGGGAGGCATGGTGGTTAGCAACCGCCCCAGAGGAGCTCATTACCATCAGGTGAAACCAGACGGTGACACCATGCCAGACCGGTTCGAGTAGCAATCCCTCACATTGCAATCCCTTGCTCATTAGGTTCACTGATAAGGGAAAAAGGGACAAAGGATGGGGAACAAGCAGACCTTGGGGGCTGCCTTATGGCTCAATGGTTATGATACAGGACTCTTATTTTCTCTCCAATGACAGGAAACCCCCAAAACAGCTGCAATCGGCCCAAACCCTGTCCTGGTCCCGGGGGTGGCTCCTTCCTCAGTAGGGGGATCTGCTAACTGAACTCACTACTCAGTTTAAAGTCGAGACCCCCATGGTTCGTTCCTCCCTGTGTTCTTCCCTAATCCAACCTTGGGCTGGCCAAGAGAGCTTAATAAGACTATTAGATCGGGCTTACTTCATTTTAAATGCCACCCACCTGAGCTGGGCTGTCTCCTGCTGGTTGTGTTATGACACTTCTCCTCCCTATTATGAAGGAGTTGCAGTGCAAGGTAACTATACAATTAGCCCAAATGGCTCACGCTGCAGAGGTCTTCCAAAGCAAGCCTCTCCCTAGGGAGAATTACAGGCTCAGGGACCTGTATAGGAAGAGTACCCCCCTCATACTCCTTTCTATGCAACCAGACCCTTTCAGTTAATGCGTCAACTCAGAGGTATTACATTCCTCTCAATGATACCTGGTGGGCCTGCTCTGCAGGGCTGACACCCTGTGCCAAATCACAAGTAGTCAATGCAACCGGCTTCTGCGTGCTCACCCTCCTCTTCCCCAGCTTAGTATATCACTCAGATGAGGAATTCTTGCAGCTTTACCTACAACAAGATCAGGTCCCCCCGCGTGTAAAAAAGACCCCTGTAGTTGCAGCCGTGACTCTTGCAACTCTAGTAAGTATGGGAATAGCTTCAGGAATAGGCATGGGAGCCACTGCCATCATACAAGGCAATGCTCAAAATGCTGACCTATGCATCAGCTTGGACTCTGATCTCCAGCATTTAGAGGAATCCATAAGTCAGCTCCAAGATTCCGTTAGCTCATTAGCAGAAGTGGCCCTGCAGAATCGGAGAGGGCTGGATCTCCTCTTCCTACAGCAGGGGGGGCTATGTGCCGCTTTGCAGGAAGAATGTTGCTTCTACCGAGACCATTCAGGAGTTATAAGAGATAACATGGCCAAGATTAGAGAGGGACTAGATGCCAGACATAAACAGAGGCAGGAAACTCAGGGGTGGTTCGAATCTTTGTTCAACAAACCCCCATGGCTAACTACCCTCATCTCCACTCTCCTAGGTCCCCTCATAATCCTACTTCTGATACTCACCCTAGGGCCATGCATTCTTAATAGACTAGTGCAGTTCATAAAAGACAGGTTAGGCACCATCCAACTCATGGTGCAGAGACAACAAGCTTATATGCCCCTTAGGACAGACCTCCCAGACACTTATGAACTAACTGACTGGAACCCATGATTGGGTTCCCCAACTACAAGACAAGGGGGGAATGTAGGACCTGGAGATCCTCTTCATTCAACCCCTCCTGACACCCCACTAGTTGCTCTTTTCAGCTTCTGTATAATGCTTGAACTGCTCGCCTGCTGCTAATCCTCCCCTGTTGTTCCCCTTCCAGGAAACTATAGATTAGATAAGCCCAGGCATGGACACTGCCCTATAGAGTGAAAATGAAGACTCCTGACCACACAGATGGCCAGCACATTCCACAACCCTGAGAACAGCACCCACCAATAAAAAACCTCCACGACCGCATCCTGTACAACCGATCAGTTTAAAAGTGTGTTGGCGCACGCGGGATTCTTGGACCAGCCACCAAGTGACACTGTTATTCTCCTCCTCCCTTTGTCTCTAACCTATAAAGAGCCCCTTCTTCCCCTACTCGGGGCTCTCAGCACGGATCCATTATATTGGTGTGGTTTGAGAGCCTGAGCTTGAGCCCGAATAAACCATAAACCTTGCTTTTGCATTTTGGTGTGTTGGGTCCTCGGTGGTCTTCTTGGGGTCCTGTGGATGAGGTATAACACTATCTCTTATCCCCTTTGAGGTGAGAGTTATGCTTTTGCATCTACAGTTCATACCCTAGGCTGCACTTTAGAATCACTTGGGAAACTTAAAAACTACTAATGTGTGCTGCTGCCCTCTAGACCAATTAAATGGAGATCTCTAGGGGTGGATTCTGGCATTCGTGAGTTTCAAAGCTCCCCAGGTAACTTGACTTGCATGTTCTAACGAGAAACATGTTCCCAAACTCTCAGATCCCAGAAGCCTTGGTTCAGCTTGTTTAATTTCTATCCTTCAAAGACTTTCCCTATAGCATGGGCCATTTTACAATACAAAATATATGACTAGCGTACATGTGCCATGTGAGAATGGTGGCACATGAATGGGGCTGGCCTGAAAGGTTCCTTGTTTATCCAGCATGATGCCTCATGAGTATTCCTGGCTTTGTCCCTCCACCTCCCTGCTTCAGTCCTTCTTCAGCCTTGGTATTCCCTGCTCCTGCTTCTCTGCTTGTAACACGTTCATTTCCAGGTGCCTATGCAGTGGCTGGCCTCTTTGGCAGGGACTGAGGTGTTAGGGTCCGTGACTCGGTGAGTCTCTTCTGGAGAACAAATGCACGAGTATGGAGATGCAAAAATCAAGCAGAGTTTTACTAAACCAGCTAGCTGGGGCCGATCGTCCTTTCAGGACACGCAGGTCTGGTTAAAGCGATCGACTCTGAGACAATTTTAGGTAAAGATTATATAGGCTTCCACAACCGTTACACAAAAGCCCA
>NW_008335053.1:520736-524210 GCF_000622305.1 Nannospalax galili
GGGGAGAGATGGTTGGTATGTGCCTGGTACGACTCTTTCTTGTTATCTTGTGTAAGCAGACATGTCTACATGACATGACACAGAACAGGTCAGGCTCCGGGGGCTGTAGCACTTTGCCTCTATCTCCGGATGCCTGTGTCTCCAGTTGAGTTAATTGGTTACAAGCAGTAAATTTAAACAAGTAAATTCAAGCAGTAAATTCAGGCAAGTAGTATATTCAAACAAACAGTAAATTCCTCTTTCCCTAACAGAGGAGCCTCTGGAGAACTGCCTCTGCTGGCCATAGTGGTAGCCCTGGCTACTGTTCAGGACTCCACCCATTCGTGGCTTCTGCCCCAGTGGTGCTAGTGGTTGGATGAGCTTAGCTATCTAGCCACAGGAGAGAGAGAAAACAAAACCCCCAAACACATTTTACATTCCCAGAGCAGTAACATGTGAGCCTTTCCAGGGCGGTGTGTCAAAGTGCTGATGTGTTAAAGTGAGGATGTCCTCCCACTCAGCAGGTAGGGCTCTGGCCAGGCAGTAGAAAGGGCTCTACAGTGTTTTCCAAAAGGTCATCAGAAACGCCTGAGGCAGTGGCACTCCTCACACATGCTGACAATGAGCTCGGAGGAACTTCAGGCAATGGCCGGCTCAAAGCCCAGATACAGCTCCTTCATTCACTGAGTACCAAACATGGGCCACATATCCTTCTATTTGCTCAGTATACACCAGTGAATCAAACAGATGTGGTCCCTTGGGGCCTATGAATCCTATCATCAAGTCATGAACAATTGAAAATGAGAACATTATAAAGGAAAATGGGGTCAGAAATATTTGAATAGAATGAGGATGAGCCTGAAGTACCCGAATCTTTGTTAGTGCTTTTTAAATGTAGCATTTCACTATTCCAACAAGCCACACCCCTGATCTCTTTGAGTTACAAGGTCACAAGCTCAAATTCCATAATCAAACAACAGACTAGTGAAATGGAGTGATTTCTTACACCCAACTGTTTACATAGTAGTTATCTGTCTGCTCCGAGGAAAGGCTCTGGCCATTGATGACTGTGTGCAGAGCAGATGCCCTGGGGCAGTGTGTCTAAGTGTGTCTCACAGTCTGGTTGCCCGTGGGATGAGGGCAGGTTCATGTCTGTGGCTCCTGCAGCCTGGCATGCTGAGTCTTCAGTCTGTGCCCAAAGGCAGCAGCTTCTTCCCAGCTCTTCTCTCTGAACAATGATTTTTTTTTTTTTTAAGACATAATAAGGAGGGTTTGCGTTGAATTATTCAACAACGGGCATCACAGGGAGTTTTCCTTGACCTTGATATTTCTAGCTTTTACCAGT
The DNA here is from genome assembly GCF_000622305.1 of Nannospalax galili. Classification (NCBI taxonomy): domain Eukaryota; kingdom Metazoa; phylum Chordata; class Mammalia; order Rodentia; family Spalacidae; genus Nannospalax; species Nannospalax galili. The sequence continues at coordinate 522,061 of NW_008335053.1, forward strand.
CAGAGTTCTGTTGTACTGAAGCAAAGAGGTCCCAAACACTGAAGCAGATTATTCAATGATATTATATTTTATAAACTTTAAAAATCCTGCATCTTTTGATAAACTTTCAGACATCTCATGCCTTCCTTTTGTTCTCCAAAATTCGATGTAAATTATCAGGGGGCACAAATGCACAAAAAGAAAGCATTGCTTTGTTTTTAAGTCAGGCCTGGAGCCATGTGCACCCCACCCCCCAGATTCTGGAGTATGCGCATGTGGACAAACACCCCCGCTACCACCTCCAGTTTCTGAGAATCATTGTTCTAAATGCTATTATTAACATTTTCCATGTTCACTCATGGGTAACTTTCCATTAGCATTTCAGTTGTAAACATTTTCTTTGTGAAATAAAATATGAGATGAAGCCAATGAAATAAGACAGCTTTTAAACAATAGGACAAGAATTTATGCAGTAAATACACTTGTGCCTTGAAATGACTTTGTTGGGGGGCGAGCAGAGATCAAAGCCCATTTCTAGGGCTCATGTTATTGCTCAGGAACAATTGTGAGTACTCATTTAGCATGGCACAGGAAAAAAAAAATGAGTTTGGAAAACAGGTGGCTTGCAGCAAGTCAGGCTTTGCCATGTTTTAGCTGTTGCCACCTTGACCAAGTTGTTTATCCTCTTTCTGAACCTCAGCGTCCTCAAGGGAAACATGAGAAAATGAAGGCTGGAGGGGCTGGAGAGACAGCTCAGAGGTTAAGAGCATTAGCTACTCTTATAGAGAACCTGGGTTCGTTTCCCATAACACACGGCAGCTAACAACTGTCCTAACTCCAGTTCCAGGGAATCCCACACCCTCTTCCATCCTCTGTGGGCATTGCATGACATGCGTGTACTTACTACACACATGTAGGCAATACACTCATACACATAAAATAAAGATAATAAATAAAAAAAAGAAAGAAGCCAAGTGTGGTGGTGCATACCTTTAATCCCAGCACTGGGGAGGCAGAGGCAGGTGGATCTCTGTAAGTTCAAGGCCAGCCTGGTCTACATAGTGAGTTCCAGGAGAGCTGGGGGCTACAGGGAGACCCTGTCTCAAAAAGACCAAAAAAAAAAAATAAGAAAAAAAAATAAGAAAAAAAGAAATGATAGCTGGAGATGTAGCTGGGTTGCTAGAGCACTTGCCTATGCATGACATACTGGGCTTGATCTCCAGTATCACAAAGAACTGAGTATGGTGGTACATGCTTGCACACATGGGAAGTGAAGTAAGAGATCAGAAATTCAAGGTCATTCTTGGCTACACAGCAAGTTCAAGGCCAGCCTGGGTTATATGAGATCCTGTCTCAAGGGGGTGGGGGAAGGACAAAAAAGGAAGAAAGGCATAGAGAGAGGGATGGAGGGGAAAACAGTAAGAGAAAATGAACATAAAGTGTCTGTACTTCCCAGGTAGCCCAATGAGTAGTTATTAATGTCATATTCATTAATGACATGCCCTTTTGAATTTCACTGAAAGATCTCAGAGAGAGATTTGAAAAAAATAATCTGAAGTCTTTTAGAGTCAAATTAGGGGTATAAAAGTGGATAATAAATGGTTGGCAATTCTAGTTTGGGTAGGGAAAAAAATCGTTGCTATAGTCACGAGCCTAAAATATAAGCGGTTCATTAAGTGACTGAAGTTAACTCCCAAAGATGTTTCCAGAATGCTCCCAAGGACTACACTGTCCTTGGAATTGGATAGGACAGCCACTTGGAAGTGGCCACTCCTTTGAATGTTTGAGTTAGTTGGTAGTGTTAGAGAAATTCTCTCTGCTTTATGGTCGCACCACCGTATATGGACCCTATAAACAGGGCTTCATTACCACAAATCTGACTTAGCGGTGTCCAGATACATGTATTCCTTCTCAGGACAGAGGCACATAGTGACCAGACACACTTTTTTCCTTCCCTAATTTCCTCTCTTTGATTTTGCAGGAAAACAAACTCAGTCCCTGCTACCAGAAGCTTCCATGATTATTACATGGTTTTAGAGGCTTTCGGCTCTCCATCTTCCTCATCTCACCCCAGATGCCTGGCATACGCGGTAGCAGCAGAAACAAAATCTGTTGCATTTTTGGAATGTTATTAATGCTTAAGCAGCCCAAGGATCACAGTAGCGGAGAGA
>NW_008335053.1:524336-545372 GCF_000622305.1 Nannospalax galili
AGAGAGAGAGAGAGAGAGAGAGAGAGAGAGAGAGAGAGAGAGAGAGAGAGAGAGAGAGAGAGAGAGAGAGAGAGAGAGAGAGAGAGAGAGAGAGAGAGAGAGAGAGAGAGAGAGAGAGAGAGAGAGAGAGAGAGAGAGAGAGAGAGAGAGAGAGAGAGAGAGAGAGAGAGAGAGAGAGAGAGAGAGAGAGAGAGAGAGAGAGAGAGAGAGAGAGAGAGAGAGAGAGAGAGAGAGAGAGAGAGAGAGAGAGAGAGAGAGAGAGAGAGAGAGAGAGAGAGAGAGAGAGAGAGAGAGAGAGACTTCACTCCTCCTTCACACATTTTTTAAATCCAGAGAGCAAAAAGAACTTTGTCCAGAAGCATCATCCAAATGCATTCCAGTCCACTGATTCCCTTCACTTGCCTCCCCACCACCCAACCTCTGTTCCCCCATAGGAAAAGCATTTTAGGACCTAGACAGTAGTACTATATAATAGAAATAGCAATCTAGGATAATTTAAATGACACTGATGAACTCCACCTTCCTACCCATTAACAGCAACAGAAAGGGAGTTAGTGAGGAGCAAAATCATCTGTAATTGTCTGAGTGGATTTTGAAATTGTTTCTGCCAGGGTCTCCTAGATTTTTAAGGTGTTCATCCAACAGAAAACATTTTATGCCTATAAGCAATGTAAGATTCAACATGTCTAGCAATTCACAGTTTTTAAAGGATGAAAAAATGTAGCATGCAATGTGAATATGCGCACTGTGTGGAGCTTTGGAGCTTTTCACTGTCATCCTGAAACCTTTCACAGGGGCTCTTGAGGATGCTGCCTTATAAAAGTCATTCTCTTATTTCTGGGACGTGAGGACATCTCTCTGAGCATAACAAATGTGAGATCACAAACGGAGGTGTTTAGAACTCAGTGGAAGAAGGGTCTGTCTTCAGCACAGACAGTACAGAATAAAACTGTACTGTGCCTTGCTTCTCTAGACTGTATTAGCTGCCCTTCCCTGGGGCTGTGTGGATTTGGGTGGTGCAATGAGGAAATTGGTTACAGGGGAACTGGGCAAGTAAGTAAACATACTGAGAATAACGAGAGCCTGGCCTCAGTATTGGGGACATCTATAACTTGAATTTCAAAAGGAGAAAAGGAGGAAGTCTAGAATAAATCCTATGATACTGCGTTAGAGTTAGAGGTATTGGTCTGAACACTTGATTTTTTTTAATGTAAATAGATAACATAGATTTATGTGTGTGTGCTTATATACATTTATGCACATACGTATTCATCATCTATATATGTTTCTACCTCTATCTCCATGGACATACTTTGAATTCACATTACATCTACACATCCTACACATCTCCATTCAAAGGAAACAGGGCTCCTTCAAGACCTGGCTGATTCTAGGGTATGGTAGGCTCAAAATTGACCCTGTCATGGATATCCACATCCTAATTCCTAGAACCGTTTGTTTTGTGTCTTGTTTTATTTTGAGGGTCTCACTACATAGCCCTGGCTAGCCTGGAACTTGCTATATAGCCTAGCCCAGCCTCAAACTCACAGAGATCTTTCCCCTGTCTCCAAGAGTGCTGGGATTAAAGGTGGAATTAAAGGTGTTAAAATGTAGGGATTATTTTTGTTGCCTAGGTGGGTCCTAAATGTCACCACAAGAATCTTTGAATCGATATGGTATAGGGATACAAAATTTTGAGAATAAATTTCTGTTCTTCTAAGCCACCAAATCTGTGGTAACATATGGGCCTGAAACATCTTGTTTTGCTAGAAAGTAAATAATGTCCAGAATGATAATCGGGGTCAAAGGTCAAAGGACACAGGGACCATCTTGAAGGGCTTTCCACAGGCCACCTCAAGGACAATTAAGAATCAAATAAGTATAAGAATAATATATTACTGGGGCTGGAGAGATGACTCAGTGGTTAAGAACACTGGTTGTTCTTGCAGAAGACCCACGTTCAAATCCCAGCACCCACATGGCAGCTAACAACTGTCCGTAACTCCAGTTCCAGGGGATCCTACAGCCTCTTCTGTCCTCTGCAGGCATTGCACGACATGGGTGTACTTACCTACATGCAGTCAATACATGCATATACATAAAATAAAAATAATAAATAAAATATAAAAAATATATTACTATCTGCTATGAATAAGAGTCCAAAGTGATATAAAACAAACAAGTTTTTTAAAAAGAGGGAGTGAGAGAGAATTCTACTTCATAGTGTAAGCCAACTCATAAACACAGTGTGATGGAATTAGAAAAAGGCCATTTGGCAAGCATCAAGATGAAAATTGATCTAGGCAAGAATCCTCAATGGATTCAAAAATTAGCAAAGGAAAATTTGTCAAGAAATGATAATTACATCATACTCATTATTTCCTTATTACTAAGTGCAAAATGCCTACTAATGAACTTTTCTGAAAAGAAACTTGGCAGACATTTCCTTAGCTAAGCAGCCATATTTAACCACATCAGTAATGGGACAAATTGACATCATGTACCCCCCACCCTCACCAATATGACATAGAACACACTGAGAAAAACGAAGCTCAACTCTGTGATTCTACCAAATGTGAGTGCTCTACACCCAAAAATGAGGAAGCATCAGGCCAACCCAAACTGAGGAACATTTTATAGAATAAATGGCTGAACTCCTTGAAAATGTCAGTGACATGTAGGACAAGGCAAGGCCAAGAAACTTCAAAATTAAAGAAGATGAAAGAGACATTAAAACTAAATGCATTGTGTGACTCTGAAATGAATTTTGGACCCATAAAGGATTATTATTAGGATAGGTGCAAAAAAGTTAATGTGGTTTGTGAATTGAATGGTAACATTGTATCAGTGTTTATGTTATAATTAAGTAGGAGAATGTTCTTATTTTGAGGATCTGCATATTAAAGTATTAGAAAAGAATAAGATATTATGTCTATAAATTCATCCCAAATTGTTCAGTAAAACAATGTATATAAGTATTGCACAGAGAAAGAAAAACTTATGTTAACAATTGAGGAATCTGGGTCAAGAGCATGCAGGTGTTCTTTATAGCACTCTTGCAATGTATAAAATTATTTCTAAATAAAGAATTTAAAAAGAAACAATACTATTATTCTCTAGTGGACCTTATTACTTGAGGGGTGCTCAGGGAATGCCTACAGAAAAGTGAAATTGGCTTTCTTGTAATTTATAAAGAACCAGCAAAGGCAACAGTTAAAAAATCATTACTGTGGAACTGCAGAAATTGCTAATGGACAGCGAATATCATTTCTCTTTACAGGTCAAAAATGTTTCAAAATTGGACTGTGCTGATGACTGAATAACCTCACGACAGTGAAAAACATTGAGTTCTTTAAATGGGTGAATTATATGGTATGTGATATGTATCTCAATAAAGCCATGCGAATCATGGCTATTGCTTTCCTTACCCCACAGCCAGCTATGATTTTGTTTAGAATAAGGGAGCCTGTTACATCAGGTGATGGTTTAACTGCTGGGTGAGTAGAGGAGACAGTCTCATTCGGAGGGAAAGAAAAAGAGCAAATGATAAACTTTTCAGAGTGACTAGAAGTAGCACAGGTGGGGTGCTTTGGGTCCTGGCCTCTCAGCCTCTGTCAGTCTCTCCTCTATACACAATCCCTGGGTGCCTGGTCCTTTAATTTTTTCCGTGGGTTGTGTGATTTAGGATTAGATCTTGTTGCAGCAGAGAAATGGCTAGAATATGGGTACTTTAAAAGCTTGTATAGTTTGGGCCTGGTGGCACAAGTCTATAATCTCATTTACTCAGGAGAGGAGGCAGGGTGATTCTAAATTCAAGGCCCGATGAGCTACAGACTGAGTCTAAGTCCAACCTGGGCAATTTAGTAAGATCCTGTCTCAAAATAAAAATTCAAAAAGAACTGATAATGCAGGTTAGCAATGAAGCACTTGCCTGTGGCCCTGGTTTCAGTCCCTAGTACTAACAAACAGAAACCTTAAACAAAAGGCAAGCTTTCAATTCTTTTCTTTCTCAAAAAATAATTCTAAGTTGGATCATTGGGTAAAGTGCCTAGCCTGAACCTGAGTTTGATCCCTGGGACCCACATGGTGGAAGCAGAGAACTAACTCAGGCAGGTTGACCTCTGACCTCCACGTGCACAAAATAAATGTAATTAAAAAAATTTTTTTCAAGAAAAAAAAAATAGTTGAGAAGCTCGGTGAGGTCAGAGACAGGTTCTGGGCCTCTGTGTACAGCCTCACACATCAGGTGCTGTTAATTCCAGGAACTGTTGTTGTCTGTTCTGCATGACTGCTTCCTTCTGGAGTAAGGACAAAAGACAGCCCAGCCCTCTTTAAATTGTCTCAACCCTATTGTTCAAGATGGCAGCATCTGGGAAGGGCACAGTTGTGCATGCCTTTAATCCCAGCACTCTGGAGGCAGAGAAAGGCAGATCTCTTTGAGTTCAAGCCCAGCCTAGTCTACATAGCAAGTTCTAGGCCAGCCAGTGCTACTGGCTCCAAAAAAACAGACAAAACTGCATCAGAAATGGAGGTGGGAACAGAAGGAAAAGGAAGGGTGAGGGTACACATGGGCCCATCATAAGTGAGGTTTTAGAACTTTCTTCATGAGTGTTCACCTCAGTTTCATTGTCTACACCACATCCAGTCACAAGTGAAGCTGGAACATGTAGTTTCCATGTGCTTGAACTCAGCCAAAAAATGAGCAGGAAGGGGCAAATTCTACTACCATCCACTCAAAAACAATAAATATCGGAGATCAACTAACAGTCTCGTCCATACCTCTAGTTCAGAGCTACATAGCCAATCATTTTCTGGACGTGTCTACACAGATGACTCACCACATGGAAGCACCATATTTACATACCCAGTCTTATCCCAGCTCTGCTCCTTCTGTGAGCTCCATCTTGGTGAATAATGGTCATCCACCTAGCTGGCTGGGACTCTCTCTTTCTTCAGTGCCCACTGCATGTCCACTCTACTAGCCTTGCCTCTAAAGTGGCTCTCAAAGGTATTTCTTCCGACTCTGCTTGCTATTGTCCAGTCTCTGTCTTTTTTTAAAATCTGGATTGTTCTCGGAACCTCAAGCTGAGCTTCCTACTTCCAGGCTACGCTCCCTAGGTCCTTCCCTCACCTTGTGCTCCAGTCAGAGTGTTCTCTGTAAACACAAATCTAATTTTGATTGCCCTCCTTAGAACTGTAGGATTTTCCCAGGCTTTTCATGGTAAAGTTCACTTCCTGCCTAGCACCCAATGCTGTTCAGGAATCTGGCCTCTTCCTGCCTCTCCTGCCTGTCTCCTCACTCTCTCCCACACTCAACCTTTGCTCCAGCTGACTGCTGCTTATAGTTCCCTAAACAGCTGCTTCAGGCCACTCTACCTCTGTACACATTGCTGCTCGGTCTAAGATAACCTTCCTGTTTCTGTCTTGTCTTTTTCAAATCTCAGTTCAATCACTGCTCCCCCAAGGCAAATTTCTTGAGTTACCCAATCCAATTTGGACATTCTTCTCTAATAAACTATTGATAATTACCTCTGTGTTCATTTATTTATATATCTTTCCCATTCAACTATAAGTTTTTCAAAGACAGGATCTTGTCTTTTCTGTTATTGCATTCCTAGTGTCTGATTCATAAATATTTATCGAGTGAATAAATATACTGGGCTCAACTCGATATGTATTTATATATAGTACTATGTTAGTTAGCTTTCCAGTACTATAACAAAATACCTAGGGTAATCAGCTTATAAAGAGCAAAGATTTATGGGGGCTGGCAAGGTAGCTCAAATGGGTAAAGGTGCTTGCTGCAAAGCCTGAATTTAATTCCCAAGACACATGTGGTAGAAAGAGAAAACTGACTTCTGAAAGTTGTCTGCTGACCTCAACATGCATGCCATGTGCACACTCACACATATACATTCAAAATAAATAAATGCAATTTAAAAAACCCAAAGGTTTATTTGGCTCAGTTTTGAGGTTTCAGTCTTTGGGCCTGTGGTGGTACATTATGGTGCAAGCCTGTGGCAGAGCAAAACCATTGACTGCATGGCTAGGAATGAGGTGGTGGGCGGGCGGGGGGCTGTGTTTCTACTATTCTCTTTGAGGACATACCCCCCAATAAATAAAAGACATCTCACTAGGCCCTACCTCTTAAATTTTCCATTTCTTCCCAATATCCCCAATCTGGGGGCTAAAACTTGAACACACAGACCTTTGGCATGTACTTAAGGTACAAACTAAACCATGTATTTAATTCTCAGAAAGCCCCTATGAGATACATGCACTTCACAAGTGGGGAAGTAGGCTGGGAATGGTACAACATGTCAAACGACACAGAGCTAAATGACTAATACACATAGAGATTTAATCCAATGCTTTTGCCTGCTTGTGTGTTCATAGCTAGACAAATAACACTTATGGCTGTTTTGAACTGAAGTATGGCTGCACCCACTTTGGACTTGTTAACCTCCATTCTAAGACCATTTTCAGAGGTGTGTGTTTTATCTCTTTCTCCAAATCCCAGAGCTTATTAACACAATTCGAGGGTACTTGCAAAAGACAGTCTAGAGACATTGCTTCACTGTCTCCTCTTGGGAGAATGTTTTTATTAATCCCTACCAGTGGAGTCTGTCTCTTTATCCACCCACTCCTTCAATGAATATTTATTAGACACCAACTCTGTGTTAATGTCAGCCTAATTTACACATAAACATGCAGAAACAAAGACTTTCCAAGCGTCAGAATTTTTTAATCTTTTGATTGGAACCAAGGAGCTGCAGGCTTATCTAAGGATACAGTTATGAAGGAGGAACAAGAGGCAGAGCTGTAACTGTGTGTTTCAAGGTTACCTGCTGTTAGTGCTCCTTCTTAAGCATAGCATGTATGATCCTTGTACTGGAAACAGGTTTCAGGTACAATGAACAATGGGCTCCCTTATCTCCCATGCGCTGGGCGGTTCGAGTTGTTTACCACTCAGCTATTCCTTATTCAGCAGTTTCCCTCCAATAATGATACCTTTCCGTTCCCTAATGTTTTTCCCTCCCCAAAGGTAATAAGAAATCGAAAGTGTGTGCTGCTTAAATGAATGCATTTGTGTGCGGAGCTAAGCCATTTTTTATTTTCACGCTCCTGCAATGTCCGTTTGACTTGAAGCCAGATCATTTTATACACGCGGCAGTATCTATCTCCTGAAATGGATTCAGGTTTTCTGACAGGAGGGGCCGAAAGGAGAGAAAGAAGCATGATATTATCCATGGGGTTGGAAGCAGTCCCAATTGTAAGAGCAGTTCTTTAAAGTTATTCTTTTGTTTTTATTTTAAATGATCTTTTTTCGAGACAACATCCCCCTGTGGCCCCAGCTGGCCTAGAACGCACTGTGTAGACGAGTCTGGCCTTGAACTCACAGAGATCCACATGCTTCTGCCTCTGAAGTGCTGGCATCAAAGGCGTGTACCACCACGCCCCACTTTAAATGATCTTGATGGAACAGTAAAGTTTAGTTGAAACAAAAAGTGGGGAAAAGCGGGCTGGAGAGATGACTCAGCGTTTAAAACCACCGACTGTTCTTGCACAGGACCTGGGTTCGATTCCCAGCACTCACATGGTGGCTGGCAGCCATCTGTAGCTTCAGTTCTAGGAGAATTCAACCACTCTCTTCTGGCCTCCACAAGCATTGCATGACATGGGTGCACTTGCACACATGCAGGCAATACACTCACACATGTAAAATAAAGATAATAAAATATTTTTTTTTAAGTGGGGAAAAGAAAGACTGGAAGGTTTTTGTTATTTTAGGGGGTGTTTGGGTTTTTTTTTCCTGAGATAGGACCTTGTTATATTGTCCTGGCTGGCCTAATACTCATTATACAAGCCATATTGGCCTTGAACTTCTCAGAACTTCTGCCTCAAACATCCCAAGTGCTGGGATTCCTTATTCATTCAACAAATATTGGACACCCAGTCCATAGAAAGCACCTTTAGGACTTGTAGAAATGTGAAAATTACTTAGACAAGGGATTTGCCTTCAGGAGAGTACAATACAGCAAGCAACTTAACAGGTACGCATGTGTAAACATGCCCGTGCACACCCACACCCACACCTATACTCACTAACAATGTCACTCTTATAACTTCTTCTACCTAGCCTCTAAATAGATTCTGATGTTTCAAAATAAATCTCTATCCCAACTCTTATGACTTGCTTTCCAAAACTCAAAAACCTTGGGCAACCAGTTCCTGGACTCACTACCCAGTTTTCCAAATGTGGAACTTGATCCAGGTGGCTAACAGAATGATTCTTGCTGTATAAACACGGTAAGAACTGTAAAGAGTAGTGTCAAGGGACTGGAGAGCTGGCTCAGCAGTTAAGAGCACTGGCTGCTCTTGCAGAGGACTTGGGTTCGGTTCCCAGCACTCATAAGGTTGCTAACAATAGTTCATAACTCCAGTTTCAGGGGATCCAACACCTTCTCTGGTCTCCTTGGGCACTGTACACAGGTGATGCACTTACATACATGTAAACAAAACATTTATACACATAAAATAAAAATATAATAATTTTTTTAAAAAAGAGTGTCACCAAATGCCAAGAAGTTCAGAGGGTGCCATATCTTCTAAAGGTGTACAGTTTTATGGATAATGTACTTAAATTGTGCCTTGAGCAATGGGTAGAATTTTTTTTTAATCTACCACCTCAGTACCATGTGACAATCCTTTTATCTGTCCCTGTAATTATTCCTCCCCCAGTTCTCCCTTTTAGACCTGGCACCACTTTTTTCACATCTCCTGCTTTTACCCACCACCACATGCTCTGAGCAAAAAGCCACCCTTCTTACTTCATGGAAAAAAGCAGGGACTCACAACCGTCAATGGCCTAATTTTCCTAACTACCTTCATCTCCCCAGTGGAAATCCTGTTGTTTTCTTCTTTTCATCCGTCTATAACTCATTCCCATGTGTCTCAAATAAGTTCTATTAGTGTCCTCCATCCAAATGTATCTGCAAGGAAGTAAAAAATAATATATGTGAACACATCGCGTGAATTGGCCTTTGTGATTATGGAGAACAAGAGGTCGGTGGTTAACTGTGTGTGCTAGAGAACCAGGTCTAATTCAGGCCCAAGAACTAGGGAACAACTGGAATAAAGTCTGGAGTTCAAGAACCCAAGAGCCAAAGGCACCAGTATCTGAGAGTGGAAGCTCCAGAAGAAAGAGAAATCGCCCTTCCGCTGGGCTTTTTGTTCTATTTGGACTCTAATGGATGAGATGATGACTGCCAACCACATTGGTAGGAAAGAATCTCCTCCTCCTACCTCCTTCTCCTACCTTTCTTCCCCTTCCTCTTCTTCCTCCTGCCTCTCCTTCTCTTCCTGCTTCTCCTTCTCTTCCTCTACCAGATCCCCCCTCTCTTCCTCTTCCTCCCCCTCCCCCTTCTTTTCTTCTTCCTCATCCTTCTTTTTTGACTTTTTTGAGACAGGGTTTCATTGTATAGCCCAGGTTGGCCCCAAACTTGGATCCTCTTGCCTCAGCCTGCTGAGTGCTCAGACTACAGGTGAGTACCACTACATCATGTGTGTGTGTGTTTTACGATTTTTGTTCTTTTCATTTTATGTGTATGAGTGTTTTGCCTACATGTATATAAGTGCACCGCGTGTGTGCCTAGTGCCTGTGGAAGCCAGAAGTTGTTAGATCCCCTGGAACTGAGTTATAGACAATTGCTAGCTACCATGTGATTTCTGGGAATCAAACTAACCACTGAGCCATCTCTTCAGCCCTGCTGCTGTCTTTCTTATTCAGGCAACCAGGACCTTTGCAAACTCCCTCTCCTGTAACCATGTGTTTTGGGCTACCAATAATGCGACTTTGCAACCCCTAGCACAGATGGGGCCATGTCCCGAACAAGTCCAAAGTCTGTGTCAAGGGTGAGTATGGACCCTGGAGGACAGAGTTCACTGCTTTGTTTTCTTTGAGATTCCAGGTATCTGATCAGCGCAATCCTGATCATCTTCTACCCATGCAGAACCACCTAAAAACCAGTCTAGGGAAAGACAAAACTTACTTTTTTCCTTAATATTCTTTAAAGTGGGATTTCTGTTGTTTACCACCAAAAATTCTGATTAAAGTAGGACTGTTTATTAATAAACTCTCTCTCTTCAGCCCATGCATGTAGATTTTTAATATGAAAAAAGAAAACCAACAACCTATCTTTGACTCTGTAACCATCGTCACCTGCTTACCCTCATCCCTTTTATATCCGTGGGCCACAGTTGCAAGTGATGAAGTATTCAGTTGTCTGAGGCAAAACCTAAATAAATAAATAAATAAGATTTAAAAATGCATTTAGACTTTTTTGCATGTGTCTGTGTGATGTGTGTGTGTTTGCATGTATGTGGGTGTACTTGTGTGTGGATGGGTAAATGTGCACATGTGGAGGTCTGAGGCCAACATCAAGAGCCTTCCTCGACCACTCTCCACTTTATTCTTTGAGGTAGGGTTTATCAACCAAACCCAGAGTTCATCAATATGGCTAGTCTGGCTAGTTGTATTAGTCCTGGAATTCCCTGTCTTTCACGTGCTGCCATATCCACCTAGCACTTATGTGAGTGCTGGGGATATGAATTCTGGTCCTCATGCTTGTGCAGCAAGTGCTTTACCTGATGAGCCATCTCCCCAACCCCTTGTTTAGATTTTTAATTTTCAAAATTACACTCTGTGTGTGTGTGTGTGTGCGTGTGTGTGTGTGTGTGTGTGTGTGTGTGTCCCATCCACACATGCATGGAAGTTGGAGGACAAGTTCTGGAAGTTGGTTCTTTCTTTCCACTATGTGGTTCCTGGGGATTTAACTCAGGTCATCTGGTTTATTGGCAAACTCCTGTACTTTCCAAGCAATCTCACTGAACTCTAGATTTTTTAAAAAACATATATTTTATTTTATTTTTTGTATGTATGAGTGTTCTACCTGCATGTATGTAAGCACACCTGTGTTGTGCAATGCCCAAGGAGGCCGGAAGAGAGCATCGGATCCCCTGGAAATGGACTTAAAGATGGTTGTTACCTACCACGTGGGTGTTGGGAGCCAAACCTAGATCCTCTGCAAGAGCAGTCAGTGCCCCTAGATTTTTTTTTTAAAGATTTATTTTTATTTTCAGAATGCAGAGATGGCTCAGCATTTAAGAGCACTGGTTGTTCTTGAGAGGACTCAGGTTCAGATTGGTTCTCAACACCCACATGGCAGCTAGCAATCATTGTAACTCCAGTTCCAGGAGATCTTCCACTATCTTCTGGACTCTGTAACCATTGCACACACATGGTGTACTTATATATATCTAGGCAACACAGCCATACATAAAGAAATACAAATTTGGAAAAATTAAATATATTTATCAAAACATTTAAAACTTATTCTGAGATTTAGATTCATTCTTTGTTGTAATTAAAGTGATTTTTAAAAACATAATAAAACAGTGGCAATAGGATAGAAGTGTATGTGTATTTTCTCCAGGAGTCAGGCAGAAATTTGCATATGGTAAAGACAAAATGTAGGCAGGGTCTCTTGTAGAGTGGAGGTTTCTCCTTGGGTCTTGTTTTTTCAAGGAAATTGTTCAGCCAAAAAACACAGATTGTTGTGGCTGAACATTATTTAGAAAAGCAAAGCAAAGTATGGACTTCAGAGAGGGATTAGAATGGGCTGACAGGAGGGTGTATGTAGCAGCACTTTTAGACAGTGTGAATTTTGATGCAGTTTTTATGAATATTTATGAGGTGGGCAGCATATGCATAGGGGTAAGTGATCCTTTTTCCTTCCTAAATCATCGTGGACCAGACCTCCCATTTAGTGTAATTCTTCCCATGATCCTCTTGAAAAGCCTACAAAGGTGGGAGGGATATGTCAAAAATACAGTGAATGTGATGTCATAAGGAAGCCAGAGCTTTTGAGGATGCAGGCCCTTTATTCGTGTGCATGTGTGCTGAGAAAGTTTCTTGGTGCCTTGGTTTCTGATTAATTGGAAGAATCGAACTGTAGCTTCAAGGAAGCTACACAGGGGCATTATGACCATCAGGAGACATAGCTGCCAAGTTACAGCTGCAGGTTCCTTGGTTATCTCATCACTAACTCCTTGCCTACCCATTCTTACTTTTAAACACTCTTCTCAACTGTCTGGGACTATGGAATTCAATACCCTTCTCTGTTAAGCTGGTATTACCCAGTTTTATCAATATCAAGAGTCCTGTTAAAGTCAGTTTCAAGAAAATCTGCCACTCTTGATAGCTAATGAAACTCCTCAATCCCCTGTCTCACACGTGGGAGATCTGATCACCTTGATCTGCTTTCAGGAATAATCTTGTCAAGGGGTAGAGCGATGGCTCAGCAGCTAAAGGCATATGCCACCAAGTCTGATGAGCTAAGTTGAATTTCTGGGACCTACATGGTAGAAGGAGACAACCTACTAGTTCTCTGACCTCCACATATGCAAAGTGGTATACACACACACACACACACACACACACACACACACATTCACATATTGTACATATGCACAAAAATAAATTTTAGGGGCCGGTGACACAGTTCAGAGGTTTAAGAGCATTGGAAGATCTTGCAGAAGACCCGGGTTTGTTTCCCAACACCCAGAGGGCAGCTAACATTCCTCTGTGATTCCAGTTCCAGGGGGATCCAACACCCTCTTCTGGTCTCTGGGCATTACACACATGTGGTGCACTTACATACATACAGGCAAAACACTCATAAAATAAAAAATAAATAAACCTCAAAATACTTTATAAATATTAAGAATCCTTTTAAGTTGATTTGGCCAGAGTCTCCCTTAACTCTTGTTTTCATCTTAATAATATCCCTACATTGAACCCCTACCCTACACCTTGGCCATGGATCCCCATTTGTCCTTATTGAATTCAGGATTGAGCCCAGATCCATACTGAGGTCTCTTCTCCACTTATTAAAATAGCTCCTGAATAAAAGCTGTTTTTATCACTTAACTGTCTAGCTCTGGTTTTTCTTTGACAGGTGCAGGAAGGCTATTGGGAGTACTGACAGGAACAATACTTCTAAGGGTGTGAGTTGAGTGAGGTTACATTGACAGGGAGAGATGATGAATTATAATGCAAGTGATAGCAGAGGCTTCTGCTGGTCCTGTGGGGAATTCTAGGGCTGGAGTGGCCCTTCAGAGTCACCCTGAATAGAGGAAGGGTCTGAATCTCTTCATCCTTCAATCTCTCCCTCATTAGATGAGATCATGTGAGGAGTTAATTTTAAAATGTGGTAGAGATTAAATATTTGAAGCATAGTAAGTCTTAAAGAACCTGAGGCTATCAATCTATAAAGACAATAAAACAAAATAACTAGTCATTTGTGAAGCCCTTTCTGTGGTTCTATGACCTCTGCCACTGGCAGCCATGTCTCCTGGCAACAGTCTTTGGGCTTTATGCCTGGTTTGCATCATCCCCCCAGGGTAAGAACATCACTTTTAACGTGCTCCGTTGTTTCTTACTCTCATAAAGAGCACTAGTACAAGGCTCCTCTTCCCAGCTAGCACAGGTGAAGAATAAAAACCTCCATGCCTGGTAGGAAATTCAAGGGGATGTGGACAAAGGTATATATAAGAATTTTCTTTGTTTTTATTTGTTTTTCTTGGAGACAGACTTGGCCTTGAGCTCCTGATCCTCCTGCCTTCACCTCCCAAGTAATGAAATTACAGGTATGCACCACAAATGCTTCTTTTGAGAGCTTTAATCTTAAAAATTCTTTTTTCAAATTAGAAATGCCTTTTATTATACTTACCTATTTGTGTGTGTGAGTGTGAGTACATCCTGCAGCACGCATATAGAGGTCCAGGACAACTTTGTGGAGTCAGTTCTCTCCTTATACCTTTACATAGGTTCCAGGGATTAAACTCAGGTTGACAGACTTGTATGACAAGCACCTTAACACAGAGCCATCCTACCACCCCCCACATAACTCTTGATAGTATATGGAAAATGATGTTTGCTGGTCTTAATCTACATGCTTAGTCATCACCAAAACCTTCTCATACTCTTGTCCGTGAAGCTGAAAAAGCATTTCAACGTTCAAAGTTGCCTGTCACCCAGCTCTACACAAATGTGTTCAAGGTTCTAGTCAAAGAAGAGAGCCTTGTCCTTGCCCAATGTGGTCATCCTGGCTCCTTTCAGACCTTTTGCTGGGAATTGAATCTGTTGGAAGAGCGGAAGTCCAATTGCTACCATATGCTTAACAAGACCCTACTAAGATGAGGAAAATAGGCTAGCTGTGACAAGGACAGAATTTGGGCCAGGTCTCCTGTTGACCAAGCCAGAAGCTCTGAGCCATCCTTCATTCTCCACTCTTCCCCACCTCTCAGACTCACATAGTCACAGTTAGTTATTTTGACTTAAAATTGGAGTCAGGCATGGTGGCAAATGCCTATAATCCCAGTGCTGGGAATTGAACCCTGGTCCTCTGCAAGAGCAGCAAATGCCCTTAACTGCTGAGCTGTCTCTCCAGTCCCTCCACTTTGTTTTCTGAGACTGGGTCTTTCACTGAACCTAGAGATCACCAATTTGCCTATCCCTAGCTATCCAGGGATAGAAGCTGAGATAGGAAGACTAGGAGTTCAAGGCCACCCTGAGCTAAATGGCAAATTGGTGGGCTAGAAGAGACTGCTTTAAAAAAACACCCAAAAAAACCAAACAAACAACAACAACAAAAAAAACAACAATAACAACAACAAAGTCTCAGGGGCTGGAGATAATGGCTTAGCTGTTACAATATGTATATTGCTCTTACAGAGGATCCAAGTTGGGTCTCAGTACCCATGTTAGGTGGTGGCTTACAATCACCTGTAACTCTAGCTCCAGGGGCCTCAGAGGACTCTTGCACTCAAGTGTACATACACCTCTCACCCTACATACACACATAATTTTTGAAAAATCTTGAAAAACTAGTCCTCAGACCTATCCCCACCTCCCTAGCTACCACTATCACCGCCCTTGCTTGGGTTCTGTCTCATCTCTTGGACGTCTTTTAGTAGCTGCATACCTGGTCCCTCTGCTGGACTTGGCTTCCCGTTGCCTTTCCATTCTAAACACGGCAGCTAGCAAAACAATTTTCAAGCACAAGCATGACAACTATTTCCCTGCCTAAACCTTCTCATCCTCTCCATTCTTCATAAGACTCAAATTCCACAGTCATACACATAAATGTCCTCCATGACCAACAGCAGTTGTGATGAATTTGATGGCAAACACAAGTAGCGATTTTAACCACAGGGACAAGTTACTAGTTTCTTAGAAGTGGCAGTCTTACAGTTGATACGATGCCTTGCGGTGTTGTTGGGGATCCCATCAGCTCTGTCCTTTTGCCTTCAAAGTTCTTGCCCATGGCTATTACATCTCTAGAGAGTCCATCTTCCTGCAAAAGCATCAAGGTCACAAAGGAAGAAAAGGAGGGAAACGGTAACGTATTTTTTAAATTATGGATGAAACTCTTTCCTTGAGATCCTCCACCATACTTTGGTATTCCTTTGGCCAGAACTGAATGTCGTAATTAAGCCCTAGACCAAGAATTATCATCAAAGGTAGAGTGGTGCCTGGGGAGATGGCTCAGTAGGTAAGTACTTTCTGTGCAAGCATAAGGACTGACTTCATATACCCAGTATCCACATCAAAGTTGGGTGCTGTAGTGTGCATCTGTAATCCCAGGGCTGGGCAGTGTGGGGGGCAGAGACAGGTGTATCCCTGGAGCTCACTGTCTAGCCGGTCTAGCCAGTTGGTGAGAGATCCAGTCTCAAAAAACAAGGTAGAGGGGCTGGAAAGATGGCTCAGTGGTTGAGAGCACTGGCTGCTTTTGCGGAGGACCTAGGTTTAGTTCCAAGCACCCATGTGGTGCCTCACAACTGTCTTCAACTCCACTTCCAGAGAATCTGATGCCCTCTGTAGGCATTGCATACACATGGTACACATAAATAGACATAAAATAAAATAAATCTTAAAAAATTATTATTATAGCCAGGCATGGTGGCTCATGCCTTTAATTACAGTACGTGGGAGGCAGAGGCAGATGGATCTCTGTGAGATCAAGGCCAGCCTGGTCTACATAGCAAGTTCTAGGCCAGCCTGGTCTACATAGCAAGTTCTAGGCCAGCTGGGACAACAGGGAGACCGTGTCTCAAAAACAAAAACAAAAACAAAAGCAAATAAATAAATAAATAAATAAATAAATAAATAAAAATAAATTTTAAAAAGTGGAGAGCAATTGAGGAAGACACCCAGCTACCCAGCTTTGACCTTTGGCCTCAACACCACACACACACACACACAGACACACACACACACACCCCACACACACACAAAGAAAAAAGAGAAAGGTAAAGGGAAGTGCTGTGCTTAGGGCTATGGTTTGAATGTATCCCAAAAAGCCATGTGCTGGAAAATTGATCCCTAATGCAGTATTTGGGTCAAAGGTAGCACCACCCTCATGAATAGATTAATGCTATTTTCTGAGAGTGGTTTGTTACAAAATGATGAGTTCAAGTTTGTGTTTCTCTTCTCTTTCTCTCTCTCTCTCTCTCTCTCTCTCTCTCTCTCTCTCTCTCTCTCTCACCTTTTAACCTCCTGCCATGGAATAACACAGTGAGAAAGCCCTTGACAAATGTCACCTCCTTGATTTTCCAAGCCTCTAGAAGTGTAAATATATTTTTCTTTATATACATTACCCAGTCTCCAGTATTCTGTTACAGTAGGAAAAAATAGATTATAACAGTGAAGTGTAGTGGCTCATGCCTTTCATCTTAGCACTCTAGAGGCAGATGTAGGTGAGGTCTCTGTGAGTTTTGAGGTCAGCCTGTTCTACATAGTGAGCTCCAGGCTACATAGTAAGACCCTGTCTCAAAAAAAAAAAAAACCAGATTATAATATTATAATAATAGACTTAAGTCAATTATGATTTTCACTCTGCTATTTGAACAAAAAATTAAACTTTTGTTAGGAAGAAAGAGAAATGACTGAAATGACTGAAGGATGGTTTTCTAGAATGTGTGCTTCGACCTATAAAGGCTCTTGAGAGCAGGTCTCTACCACCCCCCTAAAACTTCATTTTCTCCTATTTTCCTTTATAGCAGCCTTTTACTCCAGTCTGACAGAACCATCACCTCCACCTGGAATACCCCCCCCCCACACACACTAATTCTTTAGCTCCGATCCTTCTTGAATTTCCAGCTCTGTGAAATCTTCTCTAATCTCTTCATTTGGAGACTGTCACACTTGACCTTTCCTGGTCCACAGTGCCTGGTCCCTTGAGTTGCTCAATAAACACTTATTGGGGATTAGAGAGAAGGCTCAGTGATTAAGAGCAGATACTTCCCTTGTGGAAGATCCAAGTTCAGTTCCCAGCACCCACATTAGATGGCTCATCTGCAACTCCAGTTCCAGGTGTCTGACACCCTCTTCTGGACTCTGTGGCTACCCACACAACATGTGCACATGGCCAAGATACAGACACATATACATATACATAATTAAATATATATATCTAATAAATCTTAAAACCCCCAAACATTTTATTGATTGAATCTTTTCTTCATTCAGATGTGTTGCTTCTTTGTATCCTCAGATAATTGTCACTGTCTACACTTAAAAGTCATTACTTTGATCATAGAGCCATTTAAAAGAGTCCTTAGTACATAAAAAATATTTCTAAAGAGTGGGATTGGGATGTTCATGAATTCGAGTAAGAAGCTGTCTTCTGTGGAATGTGATACTGAGGAAGCTGAAACACTCTAATTTGATGTTTAAACTCTTAATGTTCTGTCCCATGGTGTCTATGACAAATAATTCCCTTTTACTCCTGGGCATCTTGCATACATTTTCTTACTGTCAAATTATCTTGTGTATATACTATATAGTGACAGTGACACTTAGAAATGCTAATTTGTATTGGGTTAATACTAGTTGGGGTATGCATACAGAAAAATTATTCAAATATAAGCAGCAGAATACAAGGAAGGGATAAAAGAATATTAAATAGAAAAAGATAAAATACAGAATGCAGTTTACCCCAGAGTGTGTGAAGTAAATTCAGAATAATTCAGGTAGAGCAGGTACTTAGCCTTAAATAACATTAGTTTCCAGAAAGCTTGTACTCATTTTAAGTCAGTCTGAACTCTGGTAAAAGGTACATTTCCACAAGTCACCAGGCTCAGGAAATGGCATCCTTGCCTTCTCTGTGCTCTGATCTGGCTGACAATGGCTCAGAGCAATTGAAGGAACCAAGTGGTGGAAATCTCTGGCCTTCTGCTGCCTGACAGGTATCAACTAAGAGATGAAAGAGAGAAAATGTCTACGTGATCACAGAATGTGACTTAGGGGTGGAAACTACTCAGATCGGGAGAAGGCTTTGGTGGGTGGTGGAGCTTGGTATGGATCTAAAAAGAAGGAAACCAAAGCTGTAGGTGAAAAAAAAAAAAAAAGATGGAAGGAAAAGGGAAGAAATTGAAACTAGTAGAGTTAAATCCAGTCTGAAACTATTTACGCCACAGCTTCCAAGAAGCCCAGCCTCCTTTCTTTGAACTATGACTCAGGTCCTTACCCAGGGGCAAGTGTGTCCTTGTTCTGACAGAACTTTAAAATATTTACTCTATACTCAGTTCAGCCAACTTCATTCTTTGTCTCGGACCATCTGCTTTATAGGGCAAGAATTATAGGTGGCCAAGGTAACTGCCTCACACACACCCAAGAGAAAAGATTTGATCATCCGGGCACAGGTGACCTTTCATCCACTCCACGCCCTGGGCTGCTTCCACTGCCTTTGGGTGGCCTTGTGGTCCTTGGTTCCCTTAGAACTTATGAAGTTAAGGGCAGGATCTGGCGTTGCCTGGGCAGAGGAAGAGACTGGGTTACAGACTGTGCTTGTTTAACAAAGGTTTGTAGGGGCCATTTTAGCCAAAGATCTATCCCTAAATCCAAAAATATGTGCTTTTTATAATATCAGACTGAAACTTCCTGAAGGTGCCTGACACACCCAGAGCAAACCTGAAGGGAGTGGTCTCTGCTGAGTGTGACTATGTCTCTCTTTGATTCTCAGGGGGCCAAGTAGACTGTGTTATCTGTCTTCAGGAATGGAGCTATTGAACCCATTACACAGATGCTATGGCAAAAGAAGAAACTTGTCTCTAAAGCTCTTAAAGGACTCAGTGTCAAGAGGAGCAGGAGCAGGGAAGAGGAGGAGGAGGAGGTGAAGGAAGAGAAAGAAGAGGGGAGAGAAGAAAGGGAAGGGAAAGGAGAGAGAGGTTTGTGGGGATGGGAAAGTCTTTTTGGAATCTATAATATTGTATTTCATGGAATTCAACCTGCCACTAAGACTAGCTTTTTGCCAGAGCTGGAAAGGTTTGTTGCTATTCAAAATAAGTTTTCTGGACTGGGTTACCAGAAGCACAACCAAGCTAAGCTTTATTGAGCACTTGCTGTGTGTCAGGTATTTTGCCAAGCACTTTATTTTCTTTCATTTTCACACTTAAGCAGAATATCATTTAGGATTTTCTCAATTGATTGGAATCAAACAAGCATAATTAAAAGATTTATTGGCTTACAATAAACGGTGAAGTCTAGACACAGTGTTCACTTCAGATGATGGGACTTAATGTCATCAAACCTTGTCTCCATCTCCAGACTGAGATTTGCCTTCCTTTGTGTGTTGGCTTCGTCCTTGGGTTCCCTGTAGGGGCAGGTGACTGACTGGTCAGCCATACCATCCTCCAGAGTCTCCATTTCAGTAGGAAACAGAACAGCAGTCAGGAGTAGCACTCAACTTCCCCGAGTGCTCAGATGCCATCTAATTAGACATGGTCATGGGCTCAGCTCTGAACTACCTTGTGGTCAAGGGCTTTTGGGAGTATGTTCTGTCTCATGTTCCATATCCCCAGATTAAGTTGATAGAGCAGAGACTAGAAATGAGGGGAGAGGATCCCCAAATGGAAATGAGGGAAATAGGCAACAAGAAATTTGCACAACCTCTCTGCATGTTAGACTGAGGGAAACAGTGCCTCAGGAGGCTTAAGTAACTTACCAAAGGTTATTGCTAGCAACTGTCAGAACAGAGATTTGAATCCTATTTATTATATTTAACAAGCTGTACTTGTTGCTCCATTTATTCAGAGGAAATGTGTTTGATCTTTAAATAAAAACAAGAATACATAATTAGAGTAAATGAATCAAATTTTCCGTAATGAAAATCTTCCCTAACTTGTCCTGCAAATTTATCCCAGGAGACAGGCTAGAAGAGGTTCTCTGAGGAGGTGAAACTCTCTTTCCTATAATTCATTGGCCAAATTATGCTGCCAAGGGAGAGGAAGAGAGTATGACTATTCACTAAAAATACGGGGCATGCCTTTAAATTCATCCTTGGAATGATTAGAACCAAAAACTGCAGGCTTCCAGAAAAGCAGCACAGTAGATGAATTCTTGGAGCAATGCTTATTTTCTCAGACACTTCACATGGACCCAGCTGTCTCCTAGAAGGATTTTGAAACAGTCATTCAAGAGATGTGGTCACTGTTGATTTTGTTCTGAACTCTTCTTTTTTTTTTTTTTTTTTTTTCGAAAAGAAACAGAGGTTAATATTATTGAAATAGTTACTACAAATAAGATGACATTTCTTCTTGTACATGGAAACAACATCATGTAAGTGATTTGGATTTAATGACAAGAAGGGGGGCATCTCTCACTTTCGGCCTTTCCCCTGACCATCATCTGTTTATAGGGAGAAACATTAAAATACGGATTTTTTTTTCAATTAAAGTTACAGTTTTAACAATATACAAAATATTACAGTAATTCAGATTTTTTGGCATAATGATTACAGATTTGATAAATACATTTTATATCTCATAATAGCGATGAAGATTATACAAAAGCTATTAAAACAATTATAAGAATAAATTCAATTGTCACTTGAGTATCTAAAGCTATTTTCCTTTGCATTCTTCCTTTTGATGTGTGTCTGTATGCGGTTTGCAAGTATTTTATTGAGAATT
>NW_008335053.1:548629-553782 GCF_000622305.1 Nannospalax galili
GGCGGGAGGGATGGAAGGGGGAATGTGGCTTAGGGAGTCCCGGCGTGGAGAGCTGTGCTATAGACTTACCCCAAGAGGCCTGAGGATAGTAGTCCTGAACTTTTCTTAACCACAAGCATCTATAAAGTCAGCTATTAATGGCCTTATCATATTGACTTGGTCTGACAAAGATAGAGAGAGTTATGATGTTAGCTGAGTTAGTAGCTGACATAATTAACTCTATAATTGCAGACAAACCACATATCCTTACTAATCCTTGCTTTCTTCATCTATAAAAAAAAAAAAAGAAAAAAAATTGAGACAAGGTCTCATATATCCCAAGCTAGGCACCTTTCAATTTGCTGTGTACCTGAGGATGACCTTGACCTTCTGATCTTCTGCCTCCACCTCCTGAGTGCTGGGATTACGGGCGTGTGCCACCATACCTAGTTTATTCATCTATAAAATCTCTAAAATGATGGTGGTATTTTTTCATAGGTTTTAGTGAAATACTGATGATATGTTTACAAGCCTTTAAGTATAGAACAAATATGAAGCATTATAATCTTCCCAATCTGAGATTTTAACAGAGTACCAAGATGCAGATCTGTAACAAATCAAGTTAGAACTTAAGACCAACATCAATGGCTGATTCTGACTAGGGAACAACATTCTGTTTAATAAGGAAACAATTAATGGCTTGTTGCCAAACAAAAGAAATAAAACACAGTAAAAGAACACTAATGTGTTTTATTTTATTAGACTGAGATTTAAAAAAAAAGTGTGATACAGGTGCATCACAAACTTCTAAGCAAAATAATCAGTTATCCAAACTCTGTATGGCCCTACTTTCTCAGCAAATATGGCTTTTGGGTTTTTGTTCTCAGGCAAGAGATTCCATGGGATTTTCCACACTTCTTGTCTAGGACCTGGAGTGTGATTAAATCATTTCAGTATGGAGCAGGGTTCAGGAGAAAGACTGTAACCAAAAAAGTAAGTTAATCAAGAGCAAACCAAAGCAGAGCAATAATCCTCACTAAAGTAGGGATTTTCAGATTTCAGGATCTACTTTAGGTTAAAGTGGTCACTGATCAGGCCAGTGGCCAGGCCTGCAGTTGGGAAAAGGATGCAATACCTGTAACTCATCTGCCTCCAAAGTCCTCCCTGGTACTCTCTGCCTTGCTTTAGGAAGAACTTAACAGCTCTGATCATCTCCAGCCTGATGATCAAAGACAATGCTCCTTGGCCTTCCCTGATCCTTCCTGCTTACTAAACTTTGAGTACCAGCCATTCCTTACATGTTGAGTTGTTTATGGAAACAGAGAGTCTATGATGTTATTGATTCCAGGTTCTCAGATTCTCAGGTTGGCAAGATTGGAGATACATCTGGAAAGCCCAATCTCTTATCTACAGGATCTCTCAGACTGAGGGTTGATCTGCAAAGATAGTACTTGAGCTAAAGACCGGATTGGAGCCAGTCCTTCAGAGGAGGGGGAAGGGGAGGATATTTAGATATTCCAAGTTCAAAGAACAGCCTAAGCTGAGGAGAGACACGGGCGACCACGGTGTATTTATTTTTGTATCGCCGGATGATAGTATGTGTGTAGGTGGGTGAGACTTGGAGAGGACGCTAAAGACCCGTAGAGGCTCATCACAATGAGTAATCAAGAGGGTGAGGTAGAAGGATTACAACTTCCAGGCCAGGCTGGAAAAGAAAGATTTTGATCGTTAGAGCAAGTCAAAGACATCAAAAGGCTTAAAACACGGAAGTGGTTCAATGAAATGTGCTTTTTTGTTTTCTCTTGTTTTTTGTTTGTTTCTAGATTGGCCTAGAAGTCACTAAGTAAAACAGTCTGGCCCCAAACTGGCTAGTGCTTCTTGACTGTGCCAACTTGGAACCTACCATAGTGCACTTAATTTTGATGAGTTTAGAAATTAGAAGAGGGAATTTTCTTCCCCCTCATCTTACTCACTTAAGGCAGGGTCTTACTATGTAGCCTTGACTACTCTGGAACTCACTATATAGACTATACTGAGTCTGCCTTTAGAAGTATAAAGAATAAAGAGTGAACATCTCCACAGGACTTCACCAGTTCCAGTGTGTATCCTTCAAATTGCTGTTATGTTTACACAAATAGTTATCTACCAAGACAGGTTGTAATAAGCCATTATAAAACAGAGAACAAAATTTTTGACATTTTCCTCATCAAGGGTAGAGTTTCTACTCCCTTTCTTGGAACTAAGGCAGGTTATGACTGCTTTGACCAATGGAATACAGTAGAAATGAAACTCGTGACTTCTAAGGCAGGGGTCATGAGAGGCCAGGAGGCTTTCACCACACTCCTTGAGGACACTGCACTCGAAGCATGCAACTACTGTGGATCAAACATGACAATCCTGAGGCTATGAAATTGGAAGGCTACATATGAGTCTGTCCCAGCAGAGCACATTCTTCAGCACTGCAGACCAGTAGGCATGACACACACACTAGAGGGACATCTGAGGAGTACACTTTCAACTCCAGCTGTTCAGTCCCCCTCCACTCAAGTCACCTGAAGCCTAGATAATAAGGACAGAGAAAACCCAACTCAGTTATGCCTGGCCAGAATTTCTGACACATGGAGTGTGCAAGCACAATAAAATGATGGGTGTTTTAGGCTGGCTTGTTACATGATGACAGTAAATAGGAATGGGCCTATATATCCATATTAGATGGTCCATTTAACTGCAATAAATGGAAGTAGGGTGTAAAGGGAGCAAATAGGGGCAGGAAGACAAGGTCCTTTTGCAGAAATACACATGAGAAAAAGGGGTCAAATGTAGGCAGTGGTAGTAGGAAAGTAAGAGAGGGCCCTACTGAGAAATATTCAGACTTAATACTTCTGAATCACATCAAAAGTATGAAACACATGGAGCTGGAGAGATGGCCCATCAGTTAATAGCACTTACTGCCCTTGGGGAGGACCCTAGTTCCATTCCCAATACCTACATCAGACTGCTCACAACTTCCTGTATTGTCAGCTCAGGGAATACAATGCCTCTGGCTTCCACAAGCACCTGCTCTCAAGTGTACAAACCCATACACAGGCATGTGCATGCACACACACACAAATAATTAAAAATAAGTTTTTTTTTAAATTTTGAACTCATTTATTAGCATAAAGTGGGAAGAAAGGCCATAAAAATTGCTCAGCTTTAGGCTCATTGGACTGAAAGTATTTTATAAACAAGTTATTCTTCCACAAATTCTGCTTGTATTATGGTCTACTTGGAACTAAGAAGTCATTCAGATTTTTTTTTTGTCTTTTTGAGACAGGGTCTCCTTGTAGCCCCAGCTGTCCTGGAAGTCACTATGTAGACCAGGCTGGCCTCGAACTCACAAAGATCTGCCTGCCTCTGCCTCCCAAGTGCTGGGATTAAAGGTGTGAGCCACCATGCCTGACTCAGATTTTTTTTTAATTATTTATTTAACAACCACATACTTAGTAGAAGCATTTCATTGCAACAGCATTGACATATTCAATAACAATTTCCTGAGCTAAGATGCATCTCTTTCAAAATTGGCTGTAAATTTTTAGGTTTACAGTTGAATTATTACAGTTATACCATATTTTACTCAGTATAAACCCTGTAAGACATAAAATTAAATGAGGTTTTAACCTTTAAAAAAGATCTCCATTTAATTATTAAAATACACAGTTTCATACAGAAAAATTCTTTTTCAATGCAATTGACATTGGATGTTTGCACAATACATGTGTTTCTAATCTCTATATATCTGATTATTACTAGTCACAGTCGCTTACTTTCTGAGCTCCTTGGCATCTGAGCATGGATATAAAGTTGTCAGATAGATTTCAATGGTAATGTTTTTCACATCTACTAATTATTAAGGAGCAAATTTTTATGCTTTGAAGAATTATCTTTTTAATCATTTAAAAATATTTTTAATAACTACATGATTAGAAGAAGCAGTTCACTACAGCTTTAACATATTCAGTAACCCACTCAAGAGCAAGAGTACATCTCTTTCACAAGTGGGTGTAAGTATCTAGGTTCACAGTTGAGTTAATACAAAACATTGAACTCAGTATAAGCCAAGACATAAAACTGAATGAGTTTTTAACCTTTAAAAAAGATCTCCATTTCATTTTAGAATACATTGTTCCTTGCAGAAAGTCTCATTGTTTTTACCACTAACACTGAGATGTTGGCTCATGAGTCTCTAATATGTATGTATCTGGTTATTACAAGTCATAATCGGTTGCACTTGGATCCATGGCGCCTGTGTATGTCTATAAAGTCATTGGGTAGATTTCAATGGTAATGTGTATCACCTCTACTAATTAGAATGATGTAAATCTCCATACTTCGTCCTCAAATATAATACATTTTTAAAAATTTGTTGATTTTTTTTCTGTGTATGTGTGTATATTACACAGAACATCCAAAACCATCTTATTCAACTATATACCCACTTCCCAGTGGGCACCCTCCCATAGCCTCCCTCCCCCAACTAGAGCCCTTATACTCTGTTATCCCTGCTACTGTCTGCTGTATTGTCAGCACTCCCAGCCATTCCCCACTACTTGCCCTTCTGGTGGATCTAGTCAGCCTATCTAGAGGTGTTTGTTGTAGGAGAGTCAGCTGTTCCTCATCTAGCGGTAATCAGTTGTCAATATTACTTTAGATAAGATTGGGGTCTGCTGTTCATTTTCCCAGTTCTATGCTGGGTTACTATCTGGGAGTCCCTTGGGCCACCCTGGCCAATAACTCAAAAGAAGGTATCTCCTATCTGGCATTGTTGCTTGTTATGTAGCCTTTAGCTATGCATATGGACTCATGAAATTATGTTGGCCCATTTAATCTTTGGTTATACTTTCCTTTTGGGTGTTTAAGGCCACACAGTTGACCCAGATAAACCAATTTATTTTTACTCTTAAGGTCATTTAAGGATCTGTTCCTCAGGGTTCACATGGGCTTGGGAGGAGCCCCTGTCTCCTTTCTTTTACCACTTCCGCCTATGTGAAGATTAGTCCTGCTCAACCATGGCTGGCTTCACTTGGAAGCATGTAGAAAATGATTCCTCTGTGTTGACCCTCCTCTTTGTAGACTGGACACTGGTTCAGGTCCATCTGGTGGGGTCTCCTCAGCCTCCTTGATCAAGAGGACAG
>NW_008335053.1:554295-555200 GCF_000622305.1 Nannospalax galili
GGTTATTTCTTTTCCTTTACCTCCCTGTTTCCTTTCCATTATCCTGGTTCCTGTAGTTATGTCTGGATACATACTCACTTATCAGGTTTTGGAGCTAGGAGCCACATATGAGGGAGAACACACTTCGATTTTTTTTCTGAGTCTGTGTTATTTCACTTAGTATAACAGTTTCTAGTTCCATCTATTTACCTGAAAATTTCATGATTTCATCTTTCTTTACTGCTGAGTAAAAGTCCATCGTATAAATGAACCACATTTTCATTATCTACTCGTCAATTGAGGGACACTTGGTTGCTTCCATCTCTTAGCTGTTGTGAAAAGAGCAGCAACAAACATGGATGTACAAGTGTCTCTGCAATAGGAAGAGTTCTTTGGGTATATGCCAAGGAGTGGTATAACTGGTTCAAATGGGAGGTTAATGTGTAGTTTTTTAAGACTTCTCCACACTGCTTTCCATAGTGGTTGAACCAGTACGCAGCCCCACCAGCAGTGGATGAGTGTTCCCCTTTCCCCACATGCCCTCCAACATTTGGTATCATTTGTTTTTTTGATCTTAGCCAGTATGACTGGGGTAAGGCGACATTTTAAAGTGGTTTTAATTTGCATTTCCCTGATTATTAGTGATCTTGAACATCTTTGACGATGTTTCCTACTTCTTTTTACTTCTTCTTTTGAGAACTTTCTGTTCAGCCCCTTAGCCCATCTTTTAATTTGGTTACTTCTAGTCTTGATTCTCTGTTTTTTGAATTCTTTATATATTCTGGATACTGAACCTCTGTCGGATGTGTCACTGGTGAAGATTTTCTCCCATTCTGTGGGTTTTCTGTTCGCTTTCCTGGTTGCCTCCTTTGAGTACAGAAGCTTTTTAGTTTAATGAGGTCCCATTTGTTGATTCTTGACCTTGT
>NW_008335053.1:555217-556317 GCF_000622305.1 Nannospalax galili
CCTGGTTTAGAAAATCCTTTCCTACACCTATATCTTGTAGGTTTTTCCCAATGTTTTCTTCTAACAGTTCCAGAGTTTCAGGCTTTACATTGAGGTCTTTGATCCATTTGGAATGGACTTTTGTGCAGGGTGAAAGATATGGGTTTAGTTTCATTCTTCTACAGGTGGAGATCCAGTTTTGCCAGCACCATTTGCTGAACATGCTGTCTTTCCTCCAGTGAATATTCTTGGCCCCTTTATCAAATATCAGGTGGCTGAAATTACATTTACTCATATTTCGGTCTTCAATTTTGTTCCATTGATCTATGGGTCTATTTTTGTGCCAGTGCCATGTTGTTTTTATGACTGTAGCTCTATAATACAGCTTAAAATGTGGTATAGTAATCCCCCCGGCATTGCTCTTAGTTCTCAGGGTTGCTTTGGCTATCCGAGGTCTTTTGTGCTTTTATAGGAATCTTAGGATGGTTTTTTTCCAATTCTGTGAAAAATGACATGGGGATTTTGATTGAAATTGCATTGAATCTATAAATGAATTTTGGTAGGATGGTCATTTTCACAATATTAATTCTTCCAATCCATGAGCACGGGAGGTCCTTACATCTTCTGATGTCTTCCTTAATCTCTTTCTTTAAAGATTTAAAAATTTCATTTTAGAGGTCTTTGATGCCTTTGGTCAGGTTTATTCCAAGATATTTTAATTTTTTGCAGACCTAATTTTGTAACCTGCCACTTTACTGAACTTGTTAATAATTTCTAGGAGCTTTCTGGTGGAATTTTTGGCATCTCTTGGATATAATATCCTGTCATCTGCAAAATGGGATAATTTGATCTCTTCTTTTCCAATTATTACTCCTTTAATTTCCTGCTCTTGTCTTATTGCTCTTGCAAGAGTTTCAAGCACTATGTTAAAGAGAAGTGGAGATAGTGGACAACCTTGTCTGGTTTCTGATTTCAATGGGAATGCTTCTAATTTTTCTTCATGTAGAATGATGTTGGCTGTGGGTTTGTTATATATTGCTTTAATTATGTTGAGGTATGTTCCCTCCAGTCCAATTCCCTCTAGGACTTTGAACATAAATGCATGTTGAATTTTGTCAAAG
>NW_008335053.1:558669-559306 GCF_000622305.1 Nannospalax galili
TGTATTTGTATGGGCATGTCTTTTTTTAATTCTGGGAAATTTTCTTCCACAATTCTGTTGAAGATCTCATCCATGCCATTATCTTGGGATTCTTCTCCTTCCTGTATGCCTATGATTTGTAAATTTGGTCTTTTTATGGTGTCACAAATTCCTGCATATTCCATTCTTGTGCTTTCTTAAATTTTTCATAATCTTTCATCAGTGGTCTGGTTTGTCCACTTTATCTTCCAGCCTTGATATTCTGTTTTCCATTTCATTCATCCTATGGGTAAGGTTTCCTCCTGTCGTTTATAATTGGCTTATGGAGTGTTTCACTTCCTTCTTCATTTCAGCCTGAGTATTCCTCAATATTTCTAGCTCTTTTCTGAATTCATTCAGAAGTTTATCCCTATCTTCCTTCAGCTCTATGATTACCTTGTTTGTGTGTTCTTTAAATTCACTGAAATCTTTTATCATGTATATAATTGTTCTTTTGAGTTCCATGTCCTGCATTATCTCTTTGGGGTTCTCATTGTACTCCTCTAGAAGACTATTGGTATTTGGTGGGGATATGTTAATTTGGTTTTTCATGTTATTATTTTTTCTCTGTGATTTTGAGAGGTGAATTTCTTTTGTAGTTTCTGATTCTTGTGTGAGA
>NW_008335053.1:559396-559773 GCF_000622305.1 Nannospalax galili
GTCTTCAGGAATTCCTACAGAGGTCCAAGTCAGATGAGGATCAGATGTTCTCAGGCTTTCTCCTAAGGTCTGGATCCCTACAGGAAAGATTTTGGCCTCAGGATTTTGGGGATTGGACTTGCCTGGGAGCCCGGCCCAGGAAAGATGCTGGTTTAGGGCAGCTGGTGGCACCCAGAGATGCAAAGGAAGATGGGGGTGGAAAGCGGTCATAAGGACTCCTGGGGACTGCACTGAGGAGCTGGGTTGATCTAGATGCAAAGGATCAGGAAGAGGAAAGGTCAGCCCTGGCATCCAGGAAAGAGGCTGGTGGGTAGTACAGGCCCAGGGAAGTAGATGGAGGTGAGGGCGGGGCCAGGCCCAGAGTGCTCCTGGGGACC
>NW_008335053.1:559929-563290 GCF_000622305.1 Nannospalax galili
TGTGGAGCCGGGATGGACTTACCCTGGAGAGAGGCCTGCGGGTCAGAGAGAGGCCTGCAGGTTGTGCAGGTCCAGGGAAGCAGAGGGAGGTGAGGGCAGGGCCAGGCCCAAAAGCTGTGCTCCTGGGGACCCGAGAAGGAACTGAGTTGGTCTGGATGCAAAGGATCAGGAAGCAGTGGTGGTTCCCCAAGGGTCTGGTGTGCCAAGACAAGGAGTGGGACAAGGCCCAGGCTAGGAGGAGAGGCCAGTGGGGGGAGATGGGAGGGTAAATGAGGCTGGGGGAGTCAAGGCACGGAGGGCACGATCAACTTACCCTGGAGAGAGTGTCGGAGAGAGGCCTGTGGGTCCAAAAATAAATATTTTTTTTAAAGTATGAAGCATCCTGGGTACCTTGGCACATGTCTGTAATCCCAACACTTGGGACATGGCGTAAGAGGATCAGATGCTCAAAACTAATCTGAAGTATGTGAGAGCCTGTCTCTAAAACAGAACGGAACAACAAAACAAAGCATGTTGGCCATGGTAGCACACATTTGTAATTTCATAATTCAGCAGGAAGAGTGTGAGTTCAAAGCCAGCCTGGGCTGTATAGCAAGAACCTGTCTCAAAGGGTGAAAAATAAGCACGAAATATAGGAGACAGGAGAATCGGATCTAGGGCAGGCACCTTTGTGCATACTGTGAACACATCTCTTCTTTCACATGTCTCAGCTTTTTTCTTCATGTGCAGACTTAGCTTTCTTAGCTTTCTTACCCCAGGCTGTGATTACATGGTTTAGTTTCACAAATGGGATGCTCTAAATGTTAGGCTGCAGATTACATTAATCAATCTATTTCATTTTATCTTACATGCTTACTTAAAAGCCTCTTATAGTTAGAAAGAAAATATATGCAAAGTAAGGTACAAAGCAGAGCCTTGTTATTATTTTAAGCTGAGCCATTTACTCTGTCAATGAATAAGAGGTCCCTAGGTCCTTCCACAGAGATCAGCCTCCTTGATGAGATCAATCTCCTGCAGGGCAGGCAGGTGGGGTGGGAAGGACAGAGTGTATAGAACTACACAAAGATAGAGAACAATTGCTCACAGTCAACTTACCAGCATGCTGAAGGACAATGTGTGCAGTGAAGTATAGCTTACATTTTAAAAAACAGTCTGCACATGTGCAAATATATACATAGACAAAAGACCAGTGGCTTTCATGCCCCAAATGGCAAAGATTTTTACTCTCTGTTTTTGTCGATTTGTTGGGTCCTTTGTGCTTCCTTATGTTTCCAAAGTTTTCTGTCTACATGTTATCAGAAAGTGAAACAAGCAAGCATGTTCTGTTGAAAATCCTTAAGTCTGTCATAATTTCTTCCATCCTGCTGTTCTTACCCATGTGAGCGTTCCCTGCAGGCTTCACTTTAGATTGTCTCACAATTCTTTATTTTACTATCTAGATGATCACAAACACACACACACACACAAAAACCAGCTGAGGGCCTTTCTGAGTCTTTCAGAATTCTTTTCTAAACACTTCTCTACTGCTACTTGCCACATTCTCCCCAAGCTCAGTGCAGACTCAACCCTCCCACCCCCGCCAGTCTTCTGTGCAGTGCCAGGTCTGTGGCTTTTCCTCCTGTGCCTCCAAATTGCTTTCTCTCTGGTACTTCCTATAACCTTCCACTTTCCCACTCTCCTTCCAAGTGCTGACTTCCCCTGTAGATCTCAGCTTGATGTTAGAAATGGAGCCAATACATATTAAACTCATTCACAACATTTGAATAGTTAATAGCTTCTTACTCTCTGGGATTTTAAAAGGTTGCCCAGTTCACATTACTGTGTCTTTAATTGTTGATGGTAAAGCTATAGTCAAATGTAGATTTTCACACTCCCATTAAATTCATGTGCAAATAGGTCACAACCTCTTTTAGCAAAGCAGGGAAGGTTTCCTGTAGCCCGGCGCCATCACTATTAATATCAGATGGAGTAGCAACTAATTCAGTCATGTTGATAGGATACAGAGATGGTGCCCAGGCTCTGCATTAGGAGCAACAGAGCCAGAGTGCAAGGAACCAATTTCCTCCCGGCCAGAATTGCTTCAGATCACCCTGGTTACAGAGAAAATGGCATGAGTCACTGTGTCTCCTAAGTCAGCTTATCCAGAATGTTATGTTGAGCTAAGCCAAAAATAACAATAGGTGTATGTGGAATGCATGTTGTTTCCAAAGATCTACTCCAGTTTCTCAAGGTAAAAGAAGACTAGGGAAACTGCAAAGTGAAGCGATTACAAAAAGCACTTCAAACCAATACTCAACAAAGGCAAAAATGTAGAACGGTTTCTGAGCTCTGACCAGTGAGCCAATTCAAAGCAAGGTTGCTGTTGTCCTAGAGAATTCCTTCCTGAGGGACCATCATAATCGAGAACAGGGTTTTCTGTGGCTCATCCCTTCCCCTTCCTGTCACATACTAGAAAGTAAAAGCGAGATTTTGTACATATCCAGGGAGATGGAGACATTGAAACATCTCTAGGTTTCATCTGTTAAACAAACCTTTGTTAGGACCAACTACATGCTCTGCCCCTAACCTGAAGGAAGTTATAACTTCATTAGTGGTGAGCAGCAAAAGGGAATTGGGGTGATTGGTGCAGATGATTTAACAAACTAATTCAGTTAAGTCCTATAAGAGTATTGGAGAACAAAGATGGAAAAGTGCAAGTGAGGAGAGAAGCTGTCAGGCAGTGAGGGACAGGGAAGCGTGGAGTTAAGTCTTCAAAGATAACTAGAGAATCAAGTGTGGGAGGTGCAAGAGGGGAGGTCAAGATAAAGGATGCTGCAGTCGCCGACCCACTGAGAGCATCGTCAGTTCTAGCTTCTTTGTCAGCCTATCTTTCATTCACTTTTTGTTCTACTGTAAAATCAGAACTAAGAGGAAACCACATTTTTGTAGCCCTTGAAAATGGAAATGGTACAATTTCACACTGTTGTTTCTTCAAATTTTTATTCTTTTGTTAGCCATTTGGATTTTCCCTCATCCTGGGAGCCAGATCAGAGAAATGAAAGGAAAAAAGTGAAAGCCGATCCTTTTAAGTAGTTGGTTTATGTTTTATAATCTACTTCCAAAGACATTTAGAGGAAACAATTAATGTATCTGTTTAACTGATTCAGTTAAAATGGTCATGAAAAAGTTGGAAAGGAAAAGCTCCATTTCCACTGTTTCCTCAAGCTATCCCTCTCTTCAATTACCCTGATAATTAAGAGATAGCCCTAGAACATACCACATGCACTCCAAAGCACACTTACAAGAAAAATGCCAGAGATCTGGCTCTCTCTTCTTTTATTCTAAATAAAGTGTTCCCAGATGCCTTAGAAGCACCTAACAT
>NW_008335053.1:563309-571644 GCF_000622305.1 Nannospalax galili
CTTGCACAAAGCAAACTGACTATACATGTATTACTTTAAAACTAATTTTGAAAAGCGTAAGAGATATATGCTTGTGGATTAAATAAAAATGCAGAAGCAATAACACTCACTCTCCTGAAGACATCACAGTCAGCAGCTCTGTGCCTCTTCTTCCAACATGGATACGATGTAACAAGACATGCCTTAGATCAGGCATCACAAGAATTTCTATACCATCGAAGCTTAGGAAGACAATCTGGTAATACAGAAAGATTAACAGGGAAACTGCATTATCTAGTAAGCATTTAAGTATTGAAACTGATATATATTTGGCATGATTGGGGGGGGCACAGAGGAAAGGATGGAAGAAGCTAAACACTTCCTGGAGCCATCCACAGTAGGCATTGCCATATACACTGCCACGTATTCATATTTCCATATCTTTCTTCTTTTATTTAAAAATCTTGGGGCTGGAGAAATGGCTCAGGGGTTAAGAGCACTGGCTGCTCTTGCAGA
The DNA here is from genome assembly GCF_000622305.1 of Nannospalax galili. NCBI lineage: Eukaryota > Metazoa > Chordata > Mammalia > Rodentia > Spalacidae > Nannospalax > Nannospalax galili. The sequence continues at coordinate 563,805 of NW_008335053.1, forward strand.
GGACCCAGGTTCAGTTCCCAGCACCCACATGGTAGCTAACAACTGTCCTTAACTCCAGCTTCAGGGGGATCTGATACCCTTTTGTGGCCTCCTTGGGCATTGTACACCCAGGATGTGCTTACATACATGCAGGGAAAACACTCATACACACAAAAAATAAAAATAAATACATTCATTAAATTATTGTATCACCACCACATAGAGAGCAACCAAATTCTTCTATAATAATTACCTAGGATTTTTACTACATTTAACCTATCTCCTATTCATAAACATTTAGTTTTTTTCCAGTTCCATTCTTATATGTACACATGTGTATATGTCTATTTGTGTGTTCTGCTTCTAACAAGAGCATTTCTGTAGGATAGACACATAGAAGGGACATTTCTCTGATGTGTGGTAAGTATTCTTAAAATTTTGACAGAAAATGGTCATTGTTTAATGTGCTGCCGATCTACAGCCCAATATACAACTGCTATATGACTCTACTGCTGCTGTGAAGGCAGAATACTGTCTATTATGACTAATAGAGTTACTGTCTAATTTAGCATCTGAGGCAAGATAGTAAGACAGGAGAAATTAAGGGGACATGGAAGAGAACAGAGCTCTCACACCAGAGTCTGTTGAAGTCAATTATCTGCTGAGAATCAAAAAATTCCAGCATACTCAGGTGTGGTGACATGCACCTTTAGCACAGTACTGGGGAGGCAGAGGCAGGTGGATTTCTATAAGATTGAGGCCAGTTCCAGGCCAGCTGAGACTATAGGAAGACCCTGACTCAAAAACCCAAAAAATAAAACTTCAGCATAATAAACAAAAGTTGCTGTAAAAATTGCTTACATAGAGACAATATTCCTTTTACATAGAGATATTTCAAGAAAGAATGCTCAAATAGGGCCAGAGAAAAGGCTCAACAGGTAAAGGTGCTAGTCAGCAAGCATGACGGCCCAAGTTTGATGTCCAGAACCAATGTAAAAAGCTGAATATTTCAGCATAAATCTGTGATCCCAGCGCTCCTATGGGAGATGAAAGGTGGAGACAGGAGAATCACCCAGAAACTCATAGGCCAGCAGGCCTAAAGTGTGTAGACAGAAGCAGGAACAAGAAAGACTGTGCCCCAGCAAGGCGGAAGGCAAGCAGTAACCCCTGAAAAGTCCTCTGCCCACACGTGTACCATTGCACCAGTGCATGTGAACCATGGCATGAGAGCCATGACACGAACACATCCTAACTCACACACACATACACATAAATAAATAAGTAAATAAACATTTCTTTAAAAAATCATGCTCAAGGCCCAAATGTATGTGGCCCTTACCCTTTCCCAGCTGTAAATTGTAATTTTCCAGGAATCTTACAACACTATAACTGTAAACTTCATTTACAGTGAAAACCTGTCTTACTTCCCTTGTACAATGCTTGTGACATATGGTTTTATCTTACCAGTCTCTGTTCTTTTCCAGTGCATCTCCTAAAGTACCGTATGAGAAACCCTTTGAACAGTGTAACCAAAAATCGTATACACCGCTACTGTTAAGATACATAAGTGATCTCCTTGGGCTCCTGCATGCAGGTGGAGCACATACATAGACTCAGGTACACACACACACACACACACACACACACACACACACACACACTGTCTGTAACTCCAGTTCCAGGGGATCCGACGCCCTTGTATGGCTTCTGCAGGCTTGCACAACACAGGTGCACTTACCTATATGCAGGCAAAACAGTACACATTAAATAAATGAATAATTTTAAAAATATTTTATTTTTATTTTTTTATTTTTATGTGGATGCGTGTATTGCCTGCATGTGTATCTAAATGCACCTGTGTTGTACAATGCCTGCAGAGATCAGAAGAGGGCATCAGATCCCCTGGAACTGGAATTATGGAGACAGTTGTCAGTCACCATGTGGATACTGGTAACTGAACCCAGGTCCTCTACAAGAGCAGCCAGTGCTCTTAACCATTGAGCCATTTCTCCAACCCCATAAATATATTTTTTTAAAAGATGCTTAAGCATGACTCTTAAGAAGCCCACGCCCACATTTGGGTGTGTATTATCCTTTACATAAGTAAGCATCTCTCTTTCTACTAAAGCTAATGCTTAACTCTGTGAAAATTTCTTAATAAGCTCCAACTGTGTTTCATCCTGTCTTGCCCTGAAATTCTTTTCTGCAGTATAGTCACACAGCAGTCAAACCAGAACACTTTCAAAACAGAAAACAAATGCTATTAATTATTATTCTGGGACCACAGACATAAACCAGGACTGTCTATAGCAAACTGGAATTATTGGTCATTTTAATACTTATCAACAAAACTACTAATGAAAATAAAGTCTCTGAAAAAATTGAAAGTTCTATAAACAGCATAAGAAACTTCAAGTATTCCCCTTCTATCCTTCCAAACCTACTTTATTATTTTCAGAACATTACATTGAGAAAGTATACGAACCTTCTAGTAATCTTCTTGTTGGAACTTGTGTTAATGTCAGCAAACAAAAGATTTAGTGATGAGTAGGTATAATTAACTTCCAAGTATTTTGCACTATTAAACTTTTCAGTTGGGAAAGGGAGATTCTCAAACCAAGGATTATAGTAAGGCATCAAAATATCTCATAGAATAGAGAAATACATGGAAAGAGGTGATGCTTTGGAAAATAGTAATAAAACATTGTCACAAAACATTTATTTCCTATAGGCCTACCTTCAGCATCTCCAGATAAGCCCAGAAGTCCCAAAGCAATGGATAAGAACATAGCAGATTTAGTTTCTGAGGCCTATGGCTTGGGATGTCACCAGGTCAGATTTCAGGTATTCCCTGGGTTAATGTTTGATTTTAGTGGCTCAACTGAGAATGTGCATTCTGTTTGCTATCAATGCTGGCACGACTTGGCCTGCTTTCTTTGGTTCTTTTTGCTGACAGTCCACAGTCCTGGGAGCCTAGCTGTTCCACTGCCTTCTGTGAGTGTGGTCTAGCAAATATATCACTTCTTACTTCCAAGACAGCTTGGGGGAGGGCGGGGGGAGGGGACCCTATTTTGCTGCCAGGCAGAATCCATTCTTGTTGAAAATCTGTGTGAGTTCAAGGGACAACTCGTTGTTCCAGATGGAAAAGGAAAGCCCCTCTTCAGTTTTGACTGTGTCTATTCCTATCCCTTCAACAGTGTCCTTTGTTGCTTGCTAAGGATTACATTTCTTTCTCTGTGGGTTATCTGAGGCTCAGGAAAAAAGCCCTTGATGGGTTAATGAATTGCCCTCGGCACACTGAATCATCTGTCTTGTGTTTCTCGCTAAATGAGAGGCTTTAACAGGCTAGTGCTAAGGTGTTGAGAAGTGTGTTCCTAGCTGATGGCAAGCTGTTAAAAATGCCTGAGACTGACACTTCACTACCCCAAGGCAATTCCATGGAAGGTGTTTTCCAACTCAGTCCTCATTCCAGCTCTTGTCCATTGGCTGTTAATTCAAACATGGATTTAACTGAGTAATTGTTTTTCAAAGACTTAGTTACTACAATTTACTGTTTTGTAGTAGCAACTATTAATCTACTTTGATTGCCCCTCCCAGTAGTGATAGGTACAATAGACAGCAATATCTTCACTTTTCCATGATTACGTTTTTATTTGCTCGGCTTGCATGCGTGCGTGTGTGCGTGCGTGCGTGCGTGCGTGCGTGTGTGTGTGTGTGTGTGTGTGTGTGTGTGTGACATAGTGTGTTTGCGAAGGTCAGAGGACAGCAACTTACAGATTGTGGATTCCAGAGATGGAGCTCAGGTTGTCAAGCTTGAAGGCAGGTGTCTTTAACCACTGAGTCATCTCTTTGGGGACCCCAAATATTCTTACTTTCTCACTTAGACCTTGCTTTAATTAAGACATGCATTAGCAAAATACTAGAAATGCATTCTGTTTCTGTGAAATGGGTATTTTCCATTGTCAAAAGCTAGCGGAGAACTGAGCTCAAGCTATAGGAGCTGACACAAAGAGTTCAGTTGCTAAGTGAAAAACAAACAAAAATGGTCCAACAGTAGGCATGACAGATCTCATTTATATAAAAGTTGTGTAAATATAATATGTATTAGTATAGGAATAGAAAAAATCTGAAAGAATGTGCAAAATATTAATAGCTGTTAGTCTGGGGGCGGGATTGTCAGGGCTTTTTACTTCCTAAAGCAGCTGTAAGGTTTGCCTTTTCTACAATGAGCATCTGTTACTTTTCTAATCCAAAAGGGAAAGGGGATGCAAAAATAAAGTTACTCAGAAGGATTAAATTGACTTTTTAGTCCTCTAATCAAACTAAGTGTTTAATTAACCCCAGCACATGGGAGGCAGTACATTGGAGACAGAGATAGAAGGATCTTTGTAAATTAAGGCCAGCCTGGTCTACATAGCAAGTTCTAGGTTGTTCAGGACTACACAGTGAGACTCTGTCTCAAAAGAAAAAAAAAGAGTAGTTCCCAGGGAAGCATGAGCAATACACAATGTAGAAGACAGCACTGTTATATATTATATTAATAAACATTACACATATGCTTATCTGGGACTGAAGAAAAGGGCAATACCATAGAGAATTTTCTGTAGGTGTTTTTCATGGAAAAATGGGTTCTTTTAAAAAATATTTTATTATTTTTTATGTGTATGAGTGGCTTGCCTGCATGTATGTAAGTGCACCCATGTTGCACAATGCCTGAGGAGGCCAGAAGAGGGTGTCAGAGTCCCTGGAACTGAAGTTATAGGTGGTTGTTAGCCACCATGTGGGTCCTGGAATTGAACCCAGGTCTTCTGCAAGAGTACTCAGTGCTCTTCACTACTGAGCCATCTCTCCAGCCCCTGGAAAAATGAGTTCTTATTTTTAAAATTAACTTGGTTTTTTTTGTTTGCTTAAGGAACTTTTTATGTTTTATTTATTTTTTTATTTATATGTATGTGTAAATGTCTGTCTGTCTGTGTGTTGGGTCTGTGTGTGACTAGGAGGCCAGAAGAGGATGTTGAATCCCCAGGAACTGGAGTTACAGGCAGTCGTGAGCCACCCCACATGGGTGCTAAGAACCAGACTGGGGTCCTCTGGAAGACCAGCAAGCACTTTTAACTATTGGAGGGCTAGTAAGGTATCTCAGTTCACTTGCACAGGCCTAATGACCTGAGTTTGATCCCCAGAATTCATGAAGAGGTAAAGGGAGAAAACTCCACAAAATTGTCCTCTGACCTCCACACACATACAGTGGCACGTGTGCAATCCTCTAGACACATCATACACCTATACAACAAAAATAATAACAACAGTAAAAGGAATTATTTTGGAAGAACACTTATTTTGGTTACATAATCTGAACCCTTGGTTTGGGAAAGTGTCCAGCTAGAATATTTCTGATATTGGTCAGTAGTATCTAATGGCGATTAATTGATATGTATAGTTTAGTTTATTTTCTCAGATTGAACATGCTCTTTTTCTGTGGTGTAGTACATAAGTTTTAGAGACTTGACTCTGTGTTCCTCCCTCACTATGTTTGTGATTTGATTTTGAATAAGTTACTTAACTTTAATAAACAAATTACTTAAATAAGTGTCTTAATAAATTACCTATTAAACTTGAGTTTCAGTTTTGGAAACCAGCATATTGTGATAAGCTCTACTGTACAGGATTGTTGTAAGGCTTACACAAAATAACATGTAAAATGATCCAAGATGGCCTCTCTAGTGAGGGCCTAGCATGCAAACACTAGTTGGGTCAATCAGACTTTCTTTCAAAAGAAATCAAACTAACAGAATCAAAGAATTTAATTGTTGAAGAGAAGAACCCACTTACAGAGTGGGTTCCCCTGATGGTAGTGCCCCAGAGTGACCATTCTGTAACCCAAGTCTATGCTTATTTTACAGTTAAGAGGCAGAGTTACATATAAGTACAAGGAAATCTTAGCATAGGGATTTTGGGAAAGTGTAAGCATCTCAGAAAGAAGTTGAAAGTTCTGTTTTTTATTTACTTTTTCCTTGCTCTGCTTCAAATTTTTATTTTTGACTTATGCACAATAATTGTACATGTATATCCACATATATAATTATAGAGTATAATTATACATACACATTGGGTAATAATCAACACAGAATATCCATCACCTTAAACACCTGTCATTTCTTCATGGCGAGATCACTCAAAAATCCTGTCTTCTAGTTTTTTTTTTTGAAGTTATGTACTTATTTTTTAATTTATGGTATTGGGAATCAAAGCCAGAGCCTTGCATATACTATACTCCAGCCTTTAAAAAATAAGTTGATTTTTAGCTGACCACCAGTTTTAGTTTGCTTCTCTGTTACTGTGATAAAACACTGACCAAAAGAACTTGGAGGAAGAAAATGTTTATTTGGCTTGCAGGTTATATGCTATCATTGAGGGAAGCCACCGCAGGAACTAACCCAAGGCAGGAACTGGAGCAGAGACTTTGGAAGAATGCTGCTTATCAGGCTTGGTTCCTCTGGCTTGCTCAGCTACCTTTCATACACAGCCCCAGCTCATCTGCCTAGGGTTGGTACTGCCCACAGTAGACTGGGTCTTACCTACATCAATTAACAATTGAGAAAAATACCTCACAGACATGACCACAGGCCAATGTGATGGAATAAATTCCTAAATTAAGATTCCCTCTTGGGGCTGGAGAGATGGCTCAGCAGTTAAGAACACCGGTTGTTCTTGCAGAAGACCCAGGTTCGAATCCCAGCACCCACATGGCAGCTAACAACTGTTTGTAACTCCAGTCCCAGGGGATCTGACAGCCTCTTCTGACCTCCGTAGGCATTGCATGACATGGATGCATTTACCTATATGCAGGCAACACAAGCATACACATAAAATAAAAATAAATAAAATTAAAAAAAAAGAGATTCTCTCTTGTGGAGCTGGAGAGATGGCTCAGTGGTTAAGAACATTGACTGTTCTTACAGAAGACCTGGTCTTCAATCCCAGCACCCACATGGCAGCTAACAACTGTCTGAAACTCCAGTTCCAGGGAATCTGACAATGGCCTCTTTTGTCCACTATGGGTATTGCATAACACAGTTGCACTTAACCTACATGCAGGCAATACACTCATACACATAAAATTAAAATAATAAATAAAATATTTTTTAAAAAAAGATTCCCTCTTGCTAAGTAAGTCTAGGCTTGTGTCAAGTTGACAAAACCAACCAGCACACCACCCATGACTCTGTCTGTCTTTGTCCTGCAGCCTTTCCCACTCAACTATTTGTCACCTGATACACTTGAACACCAATGTATACGCAAGTAATATTTGAGGATCCTTAGACCCTAATAGTTCAGGTGTGAGTCTCATGTACAAGACAGAGGAGGGGAACAGATATCTAGATTTGGAAGTTAACAACAAAACTGTTTAAAAATCCACATGAGAAGAGAAAAATGATTAACAATTGTGAATGTGATTTGAAGACCCTGGAGCACACCTTCAACTGCAGCACTCAGAAAGCAGAGGCAGGGGGATCTCTGTGACTTCAAGTCTAGCCTGGTCTATATAGTGAGTTCCAGGTCAGAGGGCTACATAGTGAGACCCTGTCCAAACAAAAAAACAAACAAACAACAACAACAACAACAAAAACCCTAAAACAAACCTTGCAGGTATAATATACATACTGGGCAGCCAAGAAGGGGGAGAAGCATATGAAGGAACACTGAGATAAGAGACCAACAGAGACATTCCTGCAAGATATTGGTAGAAAGGTAGAGGCAGAATTCAAAGAAATAAAGCAGTGACCACTGACAACCTTAAAAAAAAATTGGTATGTGTGCGTGTGTGTGTGTGTGTGTGTGTGTGTGTGTGTGTGTGTGT
>NW_008335053.1:571768-594268 GCF_000622305.1 Nannospalax galili
GTGTGTGTGTATACATGATTGTAGGTGCTGGAGGAGAACAGAAATATCAGATCCCCCTGGAGTTGGAGTTACAAGTGGTTATAATCTGCCTGACATGGATGCTGGGGACATGGGTCCTCTGAAAGAGCAGCAAGTGCTCTTAACCTCTGAGTCATCTCTCCAGATTGCCAGACAGGCTGCCTTTCTTAATTCTCTTTCTCTACCTGTAGGGCAGGTGTCACCTTGAGACAGAGGCTTGACTTCATGCTACAGCAGCTTGGAAGTCTTTCTGCCGGGGCTCTCACCTGGGATTGTCTAGGCTCTATTTTCCTGTCTTTATTTATAGATCCTTAAACTCCTTTCTCTTTTTTGCTTCTCGGCCTAGAACATTTGGGTTTGATACAGTGTGTGTATCAAATCCAATTTGTACCCTATTTTTCCAGGGACATTGCCTTCAATTCCCTTTTTGTTCCATGTCTGAGAGGCTGTACGATATTACCTTCCCATATAAGCATCTGGGGTCTGGCCCCTGAACTTCTGATCCCTCACTGTGCCCAAGTTTGAAGCATATTTGTTTCCTAAGGAGTACACAGGGCACATGGTAAAGAAGGATAGAGTCAAAAAGGGGGTTCACTTGAGAGACTAGTAAAGGGAAAGGAACACTACATGATGGTATGGATAGAAATGGAGAGCAAAGATTGATAGGATGAGTATCCCAAGAGAGTGGAAGAGATAAGGGTGGAGTTAAGGCTCAGAAGAAGGAAGTATTACCCTCCAAGACAAGAGGGAAAGAGATGATACTGAGAATATATGGAGTTAGATTTGTAGGAGGTGAGGAGAATGAGGGGTATTGGAGGTTGGGAATGATGTTTAAAGGCTTGTGTAGTTTAGGATAATTACTCAAGGGAAACAAAATGACCTAAACAAGTATTAAGGTTATTGGTGGTAGGTACCATGAGGCCCATAGAAACTGGAGACTCAGCATTTGCAGTGGTGCTTGCTGTACAATTGTGTGGCCTTTCCTGCAGTGCTTTAGCCCATAAGAACTATCTCCTATGATCCTGGCTGACCATCAGTTCTGGTGGTTAAAGCCAAAGTCCCCAGGACTTGCCTCCATTCCAGCCCAAGGGCCAGATGCAGGACAGTAGAAGAGTCCAAATAGAAGTTTTAATGTCCCTGAAACTCATCCTTTTGCTGTGTGAAAGGAATTAGATGCCCTGTCAGCACATGCATGACTTTGATAGAATACTATTCAATGTGGAGGAATTGCTATTTTATGTAATCAAGACTTTACTTGTTGCATACCAGTTTCATCCCAGTTGAACCCAATCCAGTCCCAGCCTATTCCTGCTACTGGAAAGTCTTATGGTCCTCATGACTCAGCTGCCCATTTTCTAGTGGAGACAGAGCATATGGCTTTCCTGGTATCTGCCAACTAGAAGATGGGGCATTCTTGCATAAGCCATGCTTCGAGTGTTGTTGGTTTGACTCAATTGGAGAGAACTGGCTGGGCCATTTACAAGCTCCGGCAGGTTAAACCCATGTCAGCTGCTCTGCAGCAGGGCTCTGGATCCTGGCCCATGACCTGCCTAGAACAGCACTGCTGAGTGTTATTTCTAGTAGCCTGACTGAACCATCACGATGAGCTGTCTGAGAATGCTTAGGAGCTGAAGGCACAGCTGCTGTCATTTTCTGGAATAAGGCAGTACTCTACACAAGGGTGCCTTATTTGGGAAACCCCACTCATCTACCAAGAAATACTATGCTCCCTCAGCAGGGAGGGAGCCAGCCTGGACTAAAAGATCCTGCCTCCTTTCTTTGCCTGTCCATCTCCCTTCCTGAGAATGGCACTGTGGTGGCACAGGGCCAAAGTTCCCCCACAGCCTGGGCTCTGAGTTCAACAGGCCCCTCTGATGTTTACTTCATGTTGATCTGGAAACACAGCTACTTGAGGATCAAAATGTAATAGTCATATTTTTGACAGTATTATATTTAGATTCTTGATGAGCTTGGCATGCCTTAGATAGCCATGCCATAACCTGTATCTTTGGCAGGCGGGTACACAGCTTATAAATTCCCCAAGCATATGAAGCTCATTCCACTCAAGCTGATATGTCCTCAGACTCAATGACCAACACAACAATATAATGAGCAAAAGGCCAAGGAGACTTGTTACTTGAAAGTAGGCTAGGGGCTGGGAAGATAGCTCAGTATGCAAAGTGCTTGCTGCACAAGCATGAGGACCTGAGTTTGAGTCCCAGAACCCATGTGGGTATGGAGGCATACGCGTACAATCACAGTGCTGGGGCGCCTGAGACAGGCAAATATCTCGAGCTTGCTAGCTAGCCAGCTTAACTCAATGGGGGAGCTCTAGGCTACTGAGAGACCTTGCCTCAAAAAGCTGAGATTACAGGCATGCACCACCGTGTCCAACATCTTTAACTTCTTGTACACTCAGATAATAAAGTCCTTCAGAATCTTACATACCCAAGAGTTTCTGTATATCGAGAAGTAACAAGATATTTAAAAAGAGATTTTGTCATAGTTTCAAGGCCTCCAAAGTGACAGACCACTTGAAGTGCCAGCCCAGCCACCATCAACCTCTGCCCTGGAACCTGAAGGGGATTGATGGTCAGGACTGACTATAAGACAATGCGTGGTGTGATGCTCGTACTGCTAGTTCCTGAGGGATGGGAGACAGTTCTTCCTCACCTCGGGGGCAAGGAAGAGGCTTCGAAGAAGTACAGCTGCCCATGCAAAAGGGTCCATGCAAAAGGCAATTTTGTGAACCCTTAATCAAAGGGGGAAAATGGCATTAAAAATACTGAATTAGTAAGGAAAAAAATGGAGGGGGCTGCGTCATTACTCTCAGAAACAAACCCTGGCCTTGAGGCTCAGTTCAGAGAAATTCCAAAGCATTCAGAGATGAAAAGAAAGCATGCTTCTCACCCAGGGCCTTCTATGGTCAAGCACTATGGCAGGCATTTTGCAAATGTGGTTCTGTTTGACCTTCATGTCAATATTGGTTGAGTTTTTTGTAAGTTTTTACAAGTTCATGTAGGTAGCAAGTAGGTAGAGACAGGTTATGGACCCAGATGTTACAGCCTAGAGCATCTGGGCTCTCTATTGTATTTCCATTGTCGCCTAAGGAAGAGTACTGACAGGATAGAGTACTGACACTTTCTGAGCATCTACAGTGTTCTTGAGGGAGTTGGTGCAGCTGTTAGAGAAGGAACTGCGGCTTCGGAAGGGTTCTTTCCAGGACCCTTCATAGATAAACAGAATCTCCTCTGTGTGCCTCAGCAGGCTGACCATTAGCACAGCAGCTGGCAAACTCATAGATAAGGGGGTATAAGTACCTTCAGTCTCATCCATGCTTGTTCATTCATGTATGGCGTTTAATTGAGCCCTCCTCCTTTGCACCCCTGAATTCCCAGGGTAATTACTCTTCCCTGTCTTTTTTTTTTTTTTTTTTTAAAGCCTCTTCTTTGTCCAAGGCTAGCAGAATTTAATGAAAAGACAACTTTAGAGGTTATATACATGATGAAAGGCAAATAAATTATTTCAGAATAGCATGCTTTCTGAAAGGAGATTTCAGTGTATTAAACAAAAAAAATGAGCTGTCTGGCCAATTATCTTCTTTGTCCAAGAATTATTTTATTGCTCCATTTAGCCATAAGGTCCAAGTACAGAACAGCTAATGGATAGGACAGAAGGGGTCACAATTAAACAGAAACTAGGCAGTGAGGCCGGTGATCCTTTCCCTTAAGGTTATAATCTGGAATGTGTATACATTCATGACCATATTTGATGTGTTGTCTAAAATATGTCTTGAAAGGCTCCAGCTGCCAGTAACCTTGGCAACAAAACAAGGAACGAGAATGGCTTGTTGTGGAATCCAAAGATCCTGCAGCTGAAAGCTTACGGTATAGCCATTTGGTCCAGTGTGTTCATTTGACAGACAAGGAACTGTAGATGAGAGATGTCAGATGGATTTTCTAAAGACACAGAGGTCATTAAGGGCAAAGGTGGGCCAGGACCCCTGCCTCCTGATTACAATCCAGGGCCTTCCTATTATGTCCCGGAAACTTGTCTGTGGTTTATTTTTAGAATTTATTTATTCACTTGTTTGTTTATGTTGAAATTTTTTTGTTTTCATTTTTGTGAATTTCAAAATTATAAATACAATATATTCTTACCATAAAGAAATTCACAACAGAAGTACATAAAGTAAAATGTGAGTCTTTCAAACACTTTTTTCTCTCTAGTAGGAACTTCTGTTGATGGATCAGTGTGTGTTCTTCCTGACTTTCCCCTTTGCAGATACATCTGTCTTTCTCTCTTGACTGCCCATATTCTTTGGGGGCTTGCTTTTTTTTCATTTTTTTTTATCAATGTACCTTTCCCATTATTTTTAAAATTGATATATTATTCACACAACATAAAATTCATTTCAAAATGCACAATTCAATGTTTTCAGTATACTGAACAACCACCACCTCTAATTCCAGAACATTTCTAACACACACACACACACACACACACACACACACACACACACCAAGTAATAACAGCAGCAGAATTGTGATGTGTATTAGTTTTTTTCCATAGAAACAAAATCAATAGGATACATACAGATATGGTAGTAGGCAGAAATAGTTAAGAAGAGATTATGGAAATCACTTCACAAAAACTCTTGGAGACCAAGAAGTCCTTAATATTCCTGTAAACTAGAGAAACAGGAAGAGGGCATCACTTAACTCAGTGATATGTTAATTTTATGGGGGAGGTGTGAACAAACATCTCTTTGCCCCAGATAGGGCCAAACAACAAACCAAGGAAAAGACTCCGCCAAAGTCCACTTGGAAAACCAATGCATTTACATGGTAAGAGCATGGATGAGGGGTTACTTACAGGAGCATGAGTGACAGCAAAACAGCTGCATCATCATGAAGTCCCACCTTATGCATTATGACCTCATAGAAGTTGCATCATGCAGACCCACCCTTAGTTAACATCCCACTTACTATACAGTCTGCAATCTTCCAAGATTGCTTGCAACTGGGGGAGGCATGTCCTACAGAAAGGACTAAAAACTGGACTCTGAGGTGTGACCCTCCCCTTCGCCATCTACTAGCAAGTGTCAATAGGAATGTTACCATAGACTTGGTTATCACTATATTGTTCTGCTTATTTCATTGCCATGGCTACTGGGCCAAGGTTGTCTCTACTCCAAACAGAACGATGGCAGTTGAATCATGTGATGCTCAGAGGAAAAAGCCACACTATAGTCTCCAGTCACATTGACATATAAAATTGGTCATTGTTCTATTAGCTACTATCCTGTTATTCTATTTGCTACTAGTCAGCATCTTTGCTCTCCTGACAACTATTAAACTAACCTCTGCTTCTCTATATTTGCCTTTTCTGGACATTTCATACAAATATAACCATGCAGGGGCTGGAAAGATGGTTCAGTGGTTAAGAATGCTGACTACTCTTGCAGAGGTTCCAGGTTCAGTTCCCAGCACCCACATGATGGCTAACAACCATCCATAACTCCAGTTCCAGGGGATCTAATACCCACTTCTGACCCCCACGCACATGGCACAACACAAATGCACTTACACACATGCAAGCAATACACTCATACACATAAAATAAAAATAATAAATAAAATATTTTTAATAACATATATATGTATATATAAAACCATATGGCCTTCTGTGCCTGGCTTCTTTCTATTTGCATAATATTTTTCAGATTTATCCATGTTAGAGCATGTAACAGTACTTCATTTCTTTTTACAGCTAAACAATATCCATTTGTAAGAATAATATCCATCAATTATTAGTCTCTTCTGTCAAACCCTGTAAAACAAAGTTTGTGCTTGCTCCTCTCCTCCCTGACTGCAGAGTACTCACACACTCCCAGACTTGTTTTATCCGCTCCCTCCCAGAAGTCCCTTTGTGAAGGGTGCTTTCTCTCACCTTCCTCTCTTTTCTTCATTTGTTAAGAAAGTAATGTTGCCAGATGTGGTGGTGCATGCCTTTAATCCTATCACTGAAGAGGTCAAGACAGATCTTTGTGAATTCAAGGCCAGCTTAGTCTACTGGTTTACATAGACACCATGGGCCAGCCAGGGCTGCATAGAGAGTGAGACCTTGTCTCAAAAAAAACAAGAAAAGAATGTTTGTTTTAGCAGATGAAGTCAATTAATCAATGTCCTGAAGACAAGCTTCTTTCTGTCTCTTTCTGTTTTTCCTGCTGTTTTTCAAACTAGCCAGTGGGATGTTGATTGTAAGATTGAACCTCAGCCAATGAGGAACAGTTAAGTTCCCCCTTACATTAGAGATAAAAGGCAGAAGCCATCTTAGCCCTGTGTTCTTACATCTGTTACATCTGTTAGCTTTACACCTCCTGTTGATGAGAAGTAAAGTTTTGCCTTGTCCATGTCTTAGGGTAGTGATCTCTTTCTTTGTGACCCTGGGCTTATATCATTCTTCTCAATATTTTTTCATCTTTTTGAGAAAGGGTCTCTCTCTAACCCTACCTGTACTGGACGTGGTATAGAGACCAGGCTAGCCTCCATCTTACAGAAATCCTCCTGCCTCTGCCTCCCGAATGCCAGGATTAAAGGCATGCATCACCACATCTGACTCAAGCTTATTTCTAAGACACACATACACCAGATTTTGTTTGTCAGTTAACAGATATCTGGGCTGATTCTACTTTTGACTTTCATGAATAATGCTACTACATGCTTTCAGTTCTTTGTGTCTCACTCTTCTGAGTTACTGCATAATATTCTATAATCTGAATTTGCTGTAGACCCTTTCTCTTGTTGAAGAACATTTACATTTTATACATCTTTTTTACTTATTATAAATAATGCAAGAACACATGCACATTTATTTGAGAGAGATAGTACATGGTGAGGAGAGTACTTTGTATCTGTCATTCCGTTATTTCCTGATTCTGTTAAGTGTAGCCTCTCTGCCTGTTTCCTAATCTATAAAACAGGACATGAATAGAAGAGACCTTGTTTTATAGGATTGGCTATATAAAGAAAGCAGTTACAGGTGGCTTTATGTATAGTGTATGTAACTATCTCTGCAGGTTATATTTCTAGAAATACATTTGGGGTCAAAATATTCACATTTTGAATTTCAAAAATATTGTCTTTCAATAAAGTTATAGCAGCAGGAAGAAGATAAATGTCTATTTCCCCAGTTTGGTCAATTATGGAAATTATTAAGGTTTAAGTTTTTAATTTTGTCTCACAGGTAAGAATGGCATTGTGTTGGGAGGCAGAGGCAGGCAGATCTCTGAGTTCCAGGCCAGCTGGGGCTACAGGGAGACCCTGTCTCAAAAAGACCAAAAAAAAAAAAAAAAAAAGAATGGCATTGTATAGCTATATTTGTGTGTGTACGTCTGTGTGCATGTGTGTGTACATGTATGTATAGGGAACATGGACATGTTCATATTGGGGGTATACATGAATATGTATATATGTGTATGGAAGTCAGAGGTTGATGCTGAGTGTCTTCTCAATTGCTTCCCTCAATTTTTGAGACCAGGTCTTTTACTGAACTGGAACTCACTGATTGGCTAGGTTGGCTGGCCAATGAGTTTCAGGGATCTGCCTGTCTCAGTCCTCCTCCCTCCCCTCACAGGTTTGGGATTACAGACACACCACTGCTCCAGACTGTTATGTGGATTCTTGGGATCTGAGCTCTGGTCCTCATGCATGTACAGCAGGCACTTAACCTACTCAGCCATGTCCCCAGCCACTTGTTGCTATACCTTTTATTTCTGTAGTTATACCTGAGATTAAGTGTCTTTTGATAAGTTTATTGACAATGTATGTTTTTTCTACTATGTAAACCCTACCTTTGTCTGAGGCAAACTTTTCTATTGATTTTTAAACTCTATAGCTGCTAACATTTCATTATATATTTTTTAAGTATTTTCGCTCTATTTAATTTTTTTTAAGTGTACAAACCACAACAATTGACCTGCCTAGCAAATTATCTTTATTGGTTCAATAATGGCACTTTTATCTTGAGGGTAATCAGCACCTGTCTAATTGAACTTAAGAACCACTCAATAGGAGGATGTTCATGCATGGTATTATAAACAGTCAGTGTATATAGTTGAAGAGGTCACAAGCCCCAAAGAAGAACCTACTCCTGTCACTTTCCTAGACCAATGTAATTTCTTACTGTATTCTAAATACGCATACATATACTTACAGACAGACAAGTGTGCTTCTCACTACTCATCAAAGAAGCTGCTTTTTGCAACAGATGGTGACAATTGCAAAGTTCCACGACTGGTCAAAATACAGTGAATAAGTGACTGTAAGGTGCCCACTCCTAGGTGACACATCCCTAATATAACCTCTACACCTAAGGTTCAAAGAACATTGCAGAAGAAGGGGCAGAAAGATTGTAAGAACCAGAGGGACAAGACACCTGGTGCTAGTTAATGCATTCTAGACATGATAGGGAAGCTACTATATTATCCTAGTAATAAAATGTTCAAAAGCAGAATTAATGCTCTGACCCATAGTCAGACCTACATCTGAGTGTATGGATATGTGGCAATTTTGATTGAAAAAATTGATTAAAATTATTTGTCATTGTTTAAGAAATAATTTGCAGAGGCTGGAAAGATGGCTCAGTGGTTTAAGAGCATTGACTGCTCTTGTAGAAGAGCTGGGTTTGATTCCCAGCACCCAGATGGCAGCTAACAACCATCTATAACTCCAGTTCCAGAAGATGTGCATGCAGGTGACCACAGTTCCCCTGGATCCCCATGTGGGTACTGGGAACTGAACCCAGCTCCTTTGCAAGAGCATCAAGTGTTCTCAACCATGGAGCCATCTCTCCAGCCAGCCCCCCCCCTCCATTTTTCTCTCTCCATTTTTAAAGTAAGTGAGAGAAAGAATGGAGGAATATAGATGTATGTGGCCTCTGGCAGGTGGCCCCTTCAGAGGCCAGGTCACAAGGGATCCAGCTTTGTCTTCCCTTGACCTCCTTGTACCCTTAACACCTTCCTTATTTTCTTTTCAGATGCCCGTTTACCAATATGCTTGTTTAGAGTCCTTATGGGAGCCTACCACGGGTGTCCTCCCTCAGTGAGTCCCTTACAATGAGGCATATCCTGTCCTTATCATCACTCAAGTTCTCAGGCTGACAAAGTGACTGCTATCTTGAGAACTGCTGGTTGCCTAGGCAAAGGAAAGGACAGAGAAGGTCTCTCAGTGGCCTTTTGAAAATTAACTTGTAAGAGACACAAATTACTTCTGTTAACAACCCATTGGTTAGAACCTTTCACACGACTCACTCAGTCATAGAGGGATTAGAGAGTATAATCCCAGTTTGAGTCCAGAAGGCAAAGAACAGGAAACATTCTGTGAGCAGCTTTGAGTGGCTTCCATAATAGTCTAAGTTAGAAAGACACAGATGGAAACAAGGGAAATAGCAATAGAGATGTAAAGGAAGTGTTTACATGTGGCAGGTGTTGGGTGAGAAGGCTGTGATCCAGTGATATAGAATTAATTCTATATTATGTCAGGAGGATGTGACTACAGGAAAGCATTTCATATGAACTAACTGGAGCCAGATTTCAGTGAAGGCCTCATTTTCTGAAATGCTTCTGATTCAGATACAACTCTAACATTCAGAGTGTACATGGGAATACTGGTTTTGCTGATCAGCCATTGATTTATTCCTGACATGAGGAATTTATATAGATCATCCAAATCTTAAGTTGCCATGCTAGAGGGTATTTTGAATGCATTTGGGAAATGGCAGTGTTATCTGTTCCTGAATATATGTCTGCCCAGCCCCCATCCTCTGTAACCACTCTTAGTATGTGTGTGTGCGCTTCGGTGAGAGAAAAATCAATACCTTCTTGGATGGATGGAAATTGAGCTGTGTCAAGGCATACATGCATTGTCTGATAGCATCTTCCTGCCAGGAATCTAATATATTGATCAAATTTCCCTTGCAGAGCATCCATGCAACAGACAATAGGAAGACAAGTAAAAGGAATATTAGCTATACACTTTAAAAAATGTCTCCTTTACAGAAAAGAAATCAACCTTGAGATTTCTATGCAGGGCATTGCCCTCCTAATGAATGTCCTGATCATCTTGTAATTTCTGGCAGAGGTCATGAACATTCTCCTATGCGCTTCTATGGATCACCTGCTTCTTCCTGAGGGTGCGAAATGATTTTCTCAGTAGGAACCCTCTTGTCAAACACAGGATTCCACCTCCTGCCCTCCTTTCCCTCCCCATCTCCTTCTCCTCTTCTTAGAACCAAAGCAGCATTCTCTTTTTTTCCCCCCAGATAATAACAGCAAATGTGTGGGTGGCTCTCTGGCTGCAGTTCCATATAGTTTAAGGAGGTTATACTTTTGTATGGTTCATACAGCGATGCTTTTTGTTATTATTGTCGTTACAATTGTTGTTAAAAGAACAGAATGACAAGGGAAAGCAGGAGGCAGACTCTCTGCCTGGTTTTCAGACATGCTTGTTCCTAGCTCAGAATTATGACACACAAGCTCAAGGGGCACTGGCAGACACTCTAGTCATCGCTGATGAGCTTGCATTTGGCGGTTAAAGAGGAAGGAGGAAGGGACAAGGAGCAGCTGAGAGGGGGATGTGTCTGTATTTTTAAATAAAGTGCCTAGTGACACAAAAGACCAGTGAAGCATCTGATATATTGAAATTTGGATACATGGAAAATTACTCACATGGTCATATATATACTCTAATAATCCAAAGGAAAATTATTCTGGTTAAATGACTCATCTGAAACACATTTCCCAACTGTATCTTGGGCAAGAAAGAATCTATTCAAAGATAACAATTTATTATTTAACATTTTGACAGGTCCAAAGAAGTACAAGTCAATTGAGTCCAAATAAAGAACTGTGCTATTTTTAACAACTTCTAGATGTTTTTGACAGAACCCAGGTCAGGCTTTGTTAGAAGAAAGAACAGGTTTGGGTTTTTTTTTTCATTCAGATTTTGAATTAAGATTTGATAAAAGCAATCACACTTTAAATGAAAAATCAGGAAATAGAAATGTTTATGAAAGTGTGATGGTTTTCAAGAGACAGAGATAATTACAGAGTTCTACAACTGGCCACACACAGAGATTGTCTGTGAATTGCCCAAGCCTAAGTGGCACATCTAGGATGCAACCTCTACACCTAAGACTCACAGAACATAGAACAAGGGATGAAGAGAACACTAATGCATCTTTCAATTCTCATCAATGAAGCTCTGTCATGCAACAAAGGGCCAGGAACACAAAAGACCACAAATGGCCAAAACGCAGAGAATAAGAGTCAGCAGAGTGTGGGTCCTTGGACAGGACTCCTATATTAAAACCCACCCACCCAGGGCTCAGGGATCATTTCAGAAGAGGGGGCAGAAGATTCTAAGAGCCAGGGAGGAGGTTCATGGTCATACAGATATAGTCCTATAAATTCCTGGGACTTCTCATAGGACCTTACAGCAATGGTGTCAGCATGTACGAGACCCATGCAAACTTAAGCATACAAAAACCCAGCGTAGAACTGTGGAAATGAGCAACAGGCCCCAATGTTAGTTGAAGAATTGTTGGCAGCTGATTACTGCTGGATGAGGAAGAGTTTATCTTCTTAAAGGAAGGGATTCTAGATAGACTGACTAGACCTCAGTGGATGAACTTGCACTGAGGGACATCTTCGACACTAACTTTACATGACCGCCCTTAACACAACTTAATGAAATGCTTCTTTTAATTAAAAAAAAAATTTTTAAATGATTTTCTGCATTAAATGCATGAAAATTCAATAAAAAATTTAAAAAAGAAAAAGAAAGTGTGATGGAAGGGTTGGCAAGGAGAAAAGAGAAATGGGAAAACACACTTTGCCCTGACGCTGGAAATAGCTGCACCTGCATTTGTATTGCTTCATTTCCAGTCCTGTAGAGATTGTTAGAAGGGATTATGAACATTATTACATGCCATAATTTTCCTACAGTAAAGGAATTCCATCCTGCAAAGGTTAAAAAAATAGTTCTATTGGAAATTATTGTTCAAATGTGCTAAAAAATTAACCAAGGTTTTATGTCTTCATGTGTTCAAACATTTATTGTTATCTTATTTGAAAAGCATGCATTCTTATCAGATACATAGACATGTATTAGTATCCTTGTTTCCTTGATTAAGCAATGAAGTCAAGGACATATTGAAAAATTATCATAAAATTGGGCCACACTTCTAATTTATTATACCATATGGCCTTTTTAGACTCAAAACCATATTTGGGGGCACAAACCTACTTTTGTTTTCTTCTTTTTATTTGGCATTGGGTTTGAGCCCATGGAAAGGCCTTGAAAAGTTTTGTTTGATGTATACAGTTTTCCTTCCTCCTGAGGAGGTGACAAATGAGAGTTTTGTCCCTATTACAGTGAAAATAGATATTATATATTGTATTTTCAAGGTCCAAAATAGATGAATTGTCCCAACTTCTACTGTATCACTTTTTACTACCTTCACTTGATTTATACTGTGATAAATTTTAAAAAACAATGAAGATTTAATATAGGAATGTTGCAATAATTGAACATAGCACTCATAAACCCAATGTATGACTTTGGGGAAAGATACTATTATGCCACAATCTGATTCCCATCCCTGCTAGTTTTTGTGCAGTTTATCTTTCTTGTCATATGTATTTCATGTTTGTCTAGTTTTACCAAAAAATTATAAGTAAATTGAATGTAGGACTTTTAATTTCTTTTTTAAATTGTATTTATTATTTTTATTTTATGTGTATGTGTGCATTGCCTGCACATAGGTAAATGCACCTGTGTCGTGCAATGCCTGTGGAGGACAGAAGAGGCCGTTGGATCCCCTGGAACTGGAGTTACAGACAGTTGTTAGCTGCCATGTGAGTGCTGGGATTCAAACCCGGGACTTCTGGAAGAACAACCAGTGTTCTTAACTGCTGAGCCATCTCTCCAGCCCCGGACTTTTCATTTCTTTTGTAACCTAAAATGTTTTAATCTTTAGAATGCTCTTGAAACTTCCTGCATTTAAAAGTAGTCTATGCTCCATTTTTGTGTATGTATGATATGTGTGGTGTGAGTATATATGTTTATGCTCATGTGTGTAGTTTTGCATGTGGTGGCTAGAGGTCAAAACTTGGATGTCAGTCCTCGGGGGCCATCCACTTTGGCTTTTTCACACAGAATCTCTCAGGGGACCTGGGACTTACCCATTTAGCTAGTCTGACTGACTGGGGAGCCCCTGAGATCTGCCTGTCTCTGCTTTCCCCACCTCTGAGACTGCAAGCACATACCACCTCACCCAAGTTTTTATGTGGGTGCTGAGGATCAGGTCCTCATACTTGAATGGGAAGCACTTTACCAACGAAACCATCTTCTCATCACTTGCACTATCCAATTTTGCTGAAAACTATTTATTTCTTGCCTGTCCTCCGTGTTGATTTTTTTTTATGCTCTGTAAATGTCCATGCTACTTAATCCACTAATTCCCTCATTTATACATCTGTGCATTGACTATAGTTTCCAGGTATTGCATTGATAATGTTAGCCAATACTATGTTGTAATTATCTGTTTCTCCTCTTAGATTGAAAGAAGGCACAGATTGTAATCTTTTATTCTGGGTATGTACTTGGTATAGCATAAGAGTTTAACGAATGTATTTTGATGAATGACAGCTAGCAAAATGCCATGTACTTGGCAGGTAACAATTCAGTGCCGATTAGTGGTAAAGATTTCTTTTACATTCTATTTTAATCATTTTCCTCATAAATAAAAGTTTTGGCTGGACACAGTGGCCTGCGCCTTTCATCCCAGCCCTTGGGAGGCAGAGGCAGGTGGATCTCTGAGATGGAGGCTGGTCTGCTTCACATAGAAAAAAAAAGAAAAGAAAAAAAAACCAAAATAATAAATAAATAAATAAATAAATAAATAAATAAATAATGGTATGAAATATTTGGAAGAATAAGTCTGTCTTTTAACATAATTTTAAAATACCTTTGCCATGCATGCCTTTAATTCCAGCACTTGCAAGGCAGAGGCATGCAGATCTCTGTGAGTGTGAGGCCTAGTCTACATAGTGAGTTCCATGCCAGCTGGGGCTACAGGGAGACCCTGTCTCAAAAAGACCAAAAATAAAACAAAACAAAAAAACTACCAACCAATTTTGGAGGGTGCCTAGATATTGAATGTTCCTGAAGCTATTAAATATTTTATCAATATGCTCAATTTTTCCAATAGCTTTATATATGCATGTGATAATGTCAAGAAACCTTAGGTGGGAATCAATATATACTATAAAGTTGTGACAGAATTAACAGAAAATGATGAAAAATCATGAGTAATTGTTCCTATTTTCATTTGAGAGTCTGCCCTGGTTAAACCAAGAAACCTTTTTGAAAAGCACTGGAACTGTAATAACATGCACTAAATGCTTTTGCTTGTTGAATTTTTCATTTGCAAAGATAATCCAAGCTTTAAAACCTGGAAACCTTTGAAATATGCATCAGTCGGGAGGCTGGTATAGAGATTGCCTTGGGTCAGGGCTTTCAGTGGCTTGGTTGCTGAGTCTGAGGTTTCTGCTGAAGGCCATGAAATATCCCTTCATTAACTGGTTCTTGGCGGCAAATATAATTAAGAGCTAGCCAGAGATCAGAATGTTGTAAAAGGATAGATGTCTCCTGTGGTGTGAAAATAGAACCAAAGGCACGATCCTATGACAAGAGTCCCAGACAAGCACTACCCTTTAGTTGGTGAGGATGATTTAAAAAAAAAAACATTTTTGAATAAAGCAGCTTTGTAATGCTGGTGGTTTCTGACAGATAATGCAGTTAGTCCTCTGTGGTTCTGGCATGGGTAGGGTGCAGCAGCTTGACTTCACATGTTGACGATTCCTCAGTTTTCCCAAACCCCTTCTTAGAAGACCCCCACAGAAGGCCAGTTGGGTGCCTGTTTGTGCAGGTGGTGAGTCAGCTGTTTTCCCTGGAAGTCATCCTCTTTCCAGTGTTCACATAGAGAGGGTCACTCAAGGGTGACAAGAAGTTTATGCTCCTTGAAGGCTGAGCCTGCTGCTGTTGTGGCTGCCAAAACACAGCCTCAAAGAAACAATGATTTGAACCTGGCTTGCTGACTGCTTTCTCTAGACTCCCTGGCACCACTCAGTTTGGAGAAGAAAAAAAAAATAACAGGTAGCATTCAAGTCTAGAATTGTAATGAAGTTACAGTATCCAGATGTATCCTTTTAAAGGGATTAACCCAGTGTCCAGGAAGCCCTTTGAGGATAATAAATTATTTACTTTTTCCAAAGCAGATATAGGAATAGGAAATCTTCAATTGTGCTCATAGAGATTAGATTTTTAGATAGCCAGATCTTTTTTGAGCAGGGAGGACATAGTTGTTTGTGTTAAACAGAGTACACCACAGTTGATCTTTGTTTTTACCTGGGTCATTAGTGCACCGTTCTGATTATGCCCAGATCCCCTGAGTATGCCAATTACACTTTGCTGAAGTTTACAATAACATAGTTGGATGGTGTGGTTAAAGGAAAATCCAAAACCATCTTGGGCTGGGAAGGAGGGACTTTGAAATGTGAATATTTGCCTTTCTAAGATTATATACTGCTGATAATCCCTTCCACCAGGCAACTCTTTTTGCTTGCTGTACAAACTTGAATCATTTGCCAAAACCTTTCTTTAAGCCCTTGACACTAGTCAAACTGGACTCTCTTCTGTTTCCTGCACACAATATCAAATAAATACTTATCAAATTCATTTTATGACCAGACTTATATATGCAGAAGTTCTTCAAGGTAATTATCCATTCTTTTATTCAATCTGAAAATGCTCAGTGGGACTCTACCAGGTGTCAAGAAGTGAAGGTGTAGTTGTAAATACAGTAGACACAGCCTTGAAGTCCTAGAATTTAGCATTGACAAGAGAAGACAGATGCTTAGTGGTAACAAAGGAAGGATAGGGAAATGTAAGATGGAGAGAAATGAGGTCTGACCTCAAAGCAAATGAAGAGGATGGGCATGATGCTAAGGGGCAAGCAAGAGTCTAGGGGAAAAAGACAAGGTATGACAGTAATGTGGACCATATAGACAAGTACCCACACAGTTCAAATCCAGGCTGGTCACCACTTTTTCTCATATGCTAGGCAAGTCACTTAACTCTGTGCCTCCATTTCCTTTTTTGTTTTGAGACAGAGCTCCTACAGCCCAGGATGGCCTCTCTGTGAAGCACAAGATGACCTTGAACTCCTGATCCTCCTGCCTGTACCTAGGTGCTAGGCTTACAGGCTGTATACCATCATACCCAACTATTTCCTTATCTTTTTAAAAAAAATTATTTATTGTTTTTATTTTAATTGTACGAGTGTATTGCCTACATGTACGTAAGTGTACGTCTGTCATGCAATGCCTACAGAGGTCAGAAGAGGGCATCTGATCTCCTGGAACTGGAGTTATGGACGGTTGCCGGTTGTTAGCCTCCATGTGGGTGCTGGGAACTGAATCTGGGTCCTCTGCAAGAGCAACCAGTGCTCTTAACCACTGAGCCATCTCTCCAGGCCCTATTTCTTTATCTTTAAATGGGAAGAGTAACAGTACTAAAGTATTGTTCTGGTAATTTATATTAATTGTTATGTGTCCAGAACACAAGACAGTGAAAGTAGAGTGAGTTACTCTCTAACCTATACAGTGTAATGCATAGAAAATATAGAATAAGAAGTACGCCTGGAAAAGCTGGTGAAGCTTGGATTAGGGGGATCCAGCAGAGAGAGCAATCGTGTAAACATGTGAAGCATTTCATTGATCTATAGAGAAGCAGAAAGTCATTGACAGGGTTGATGCAGGAGGTGACACAATCTGATTTGTACAGACCAGTATGCAGACTGACAGATATCTAGGACAGAGAACTAGCTACATTTGGCTATCGGTTGACATTGTGACCTAAGAAGAGAGGAGAATAAGGAAAGGAACGAGTATATTCCTTATGTCCAAATAATAGAGCAAAACCCAAGATAACGGGGAACTCTTTTCTTTCTAAATGCTTGCCTTTCTCAGCACTAGGCCTGTTCCTAGTTTACCTACTAAAGTGAGCTGAGAAAGGTTGGTAGATGTATGAGAAGCCATGGCTTGAAATACATAAGGAGACCAGGCTGGCCTTGACCTGACAGAGATCCACCTGCCTTTGCCTCTGCTGGGATTAAAGGCATGTGCCACCTTGCCCAACTTAATGTTTGATTTTTAGCAGCACTTGTATTGCCTAGGTGTAGGTTTGCTCAACAACTCTTAGCAGCTCTTGGATACCAAGGAGACAGGAGCTTCTGAGAGCTCATATTAGATGATAATATTGGTGACATTGAGTATTATAACATTTATCAGAGGTTTACTAGGTAGCCGGTGCTATTTTAAGAGCCTCATATCCATTATCTCTTTTAATTAGATCCAGGCAGTTCTTAAAGTTGCATGAAATGGACTAAGTATGGCTTATTGACCAAATTCAAGCCAGCAGATAAAAGCTTAGGTGTTGATATGTTTCTATATGAGACTAGGTAGGCAAGGAGTTAGAGATGAGATAACAAGGAAAACAGCAGTCGTGTCTTGGTAGTTGTGTCTCCTGATGGTTATAACATTCCTTTGTGGCTGACCATCTTTGAAACTGCAGTTAGGTTTTCCCATTATAGCAGAAATTGAGGTACAAGGGCACTATGCACTATCAAAGGATCTGCATCCTCAAATGTCCCTGGCTTCATTATAATATCATTTGCATTGTAGTGTTGATGCAACTCTACCCCACCCTTTATGAACTTTTCAAGAAGATCATGGGAAGAATGCTCTAAATGAGAAATCTGATTCATCATGATTTAGGAGGGGAAAAGAGCCACCATGCCTCATGAATAAACCACTCACCTGAGAAATATTAATAAAAATCCTCTTAAAAATTTACAACACAAAACCCAATACATTGCTACCTCCTCTTTAGATCAGCCCATTCTAATTTCTTTCTAGGATGTACACTTTGCTTTGCTTTGCTAAGTGGAACAATGCGCCGTGACCGAGTGGCTTAAGTTAGTAGAAACTTATTTTATTTCAGTTTTGGAGGTTAAAAGTTTGAAATGAAGGTGTGGCAGCCATGTTCCCTCTGCAGCTGGAAAAGGAGACTCTTTCCTCCTTCTAATTTCTGGTGGTGCTGGTGGGCCTTGGTGACCCTTGGCTTGCAGCTGAATCACTCTATTCTGTGCTTCCATTGACAAGGACATTCTTTCTGTGTGCTTCTGTTGTCACATAGCACATCCTTGATCCCTTTGTGTGTGGGAATGTGCCTACGTGCGTGTGTGCATGTGTGTATATGTGTTCAGAGGTCAAAGTCAAGAATATTGCTTAGTTGCTCCCCACCTCACTTTTGAGGCCGTCTCTCATTGAACCTGGAGCTTACTGATTAAGCTAGGCGTCCTTGGCTACAAATCCCAAGGATTCGCTTGTGTGCCCCTCCCCAGCACTAGGATTACAGGCATGCACTGCTGTGCTTGGCTTTTTGCATAGGCCCTGGGGATTAAACTCAGATTCCCAGGTTTGAACAGCAAGCACTTTACTGACTGAACCATCTTCCTAGTCCCCATTTCCCTGTTCTTATAAGGACACAAATAATATTGGATGAGGGCCCACCCCAACAGTCTCATTTTAACTTGATTACATCTGCAATGATCCTATGTCCAAACAAGGTCACAATTGGAGGTTCTAGGGGTGTAGGTCTCCAAAACATTTTTCTAAGGCATACAATTTAGCCCATAACAAATCCTGTTCTATTGTCTCTGAAAGTACAGGAGCATTCCTGGATGGTCATGTACTGTACTCTGTGTTTCCACGTGCATTTCTCTCTCCTGCTTTTGGTTTGTTATAGAGATATCGGCCATGCTGGTACCAAGGCCAATAAACTATTGTACATGCTTATAAATCTGCAAGGAA
Source organism: Nannospalax galili (assembly GCF_000622305.1). Lineage (NCBI taxonomy): Eukaryota > Metazoa > Chordata > Mammalia > Rodentia > Spalacidae > Nannospalax > Nannospalax galili. Next base: position 590,786 of record NW_008335053.1, read on the forward strand.
GCCTAGAAGGAGGATGCTCACCATAAGTGTTGGCATCTCCTTGATGACACTGCAGCCTCTTATGCTGTCATGAGTCATCTCTGATCTGGCTATAGATGCTCTACTCTGTCCTTTCTGAACTCCCACATTTCCCATGCTGTCTGTCACCCCACCAGCCCCACATTAGAACATCTCTCACCCCCTTTGCATACTGTAAAGTAGTGCTCTGCCTTACCTTGTCCTTCTGTCTGCACATCTGCATATTCTGCTTTTTAAGCTTGGCTGGGCTAAAAGACAATCAGAATGACAGATGCTTGTTTGAAGCTTACTCATCCTTCCTGCTGATATAGACCTTGAACCAGTCCTTGAAGCAAATGTGTGAGCCGCATTTCTCTTTTCCCCTGGTCTGTTGATGGCTATGGTACTTGTTGATACAAATAAAACTTCTGCTGTACACATGCATGTCCAGGAATGCCAACAGGAATCAGAGGGTGCATACAGCTTAGCATCTCAAGCCAATACTATGGCTTCCTCTGATACATATTTAAATTAATTTCAATAAAAATACAATCATAATGAAGTTTTCTCACTGATAACTCTTAGATTATATTTTTTATTGAGTCTGCTGCCAAGTTACAAAAAATCATCTCTGTCCTTTGAAAAGGGTTTTTTCCACATCCCTCACATTCAGTTTTGATACTTTTCTTTCTAAATCTGTAAAATCTACTGAGATATCTGACGCCAGTCCACAGTCCTTTTAATCATAGCCTCTCACAATGAACAACACAATCATGTCTGATAACATTCAGCTATGACATGTTTTGGTATCTTCTTCTTTTGCGTACCACTGTTATTAAAATAATTATCAAAGTTTGTACCTAATCCTTACTATGACAATTTTCACTTTAACCACAATAAGAAAAAGTTTGTTTATAATTATACCTGCATGTCTTTGATCCTACTTGCCCTAAGATGCAATGTCTTTCTTCCTACCCAGGATATCGATCTAAAGTTAGTTTTTCAATCAACCAACAAATACTTATTGAGTGTTCCCTACATACCATGTATTAGCAGAAAACATGAGGAAATTATTTTTTTGTAAGTTGTTTCCTTAAACTTTTTGAACCCAGACTACTTGAATCCTCCATTTAGGAAACACCAGGAAACTATGTGTTGGTAACTGTGCCAGACGTTACAGGAGAGTAGAAACAAAAATCTGTGCTTTCTCTGAACTCACCTCTGGTAGGGAACACAGACCTTCACCGTTTTATAAGTAAATCTATTTTACAACTAAAACTTTAATGAGAACTGTAGAAGAAATATATGGGGTGCTATATATAGTGGGGAGAATCTAATTAGCTTGGGTATGGATAGTCTGTGACATTTATTCTGAACTTTGAAGTGTAAGTGGGAAGAAAAGAAAAAGAATAGCATCATCATTTTCTTCCTGACTCATGTAGCTCAGGCTGGCCTTGAACTCCAAATCTAGCTGAGGGTGACTTTGAACTTCTGATCCTTCTGCCTCCACCTCCCATTTGCTGGGATTACAGGTGTACATCACCAAGCCCAGTTTATGTGGTGCTAGAGATTGAATCCAGTGCTTCATGTATGCTAGGTAAGCACTCTACCATTTAAGCTGCATCCTCAGCCACGAGATAGCATTTTATGCAGAAAAATAACACATAGAAAGGCCCTAAGGTACAGAAGAGCCTGATGACGTGAAGTTACAGCACAGTGAGTTAGGAAGAAGATACGAAAAGGTGAAAAAGAGGGAGGACAAGGAGGAGATCCTATGTGGCAAGGATTCTGGATTGTACCACATGTGCCATGGGAAAGCATCATAGGCTTTCAAGCAGAAGAAAGATACAATGAAACAGATATAAAGATCATTCTGAGATCTGAGTAGACAGTGGTGTAGGAACTAGAAGGAGGGTCAGCTAGAAAACTAGGCTGAGGTGAGAGGAGGCAATGGTTGGTACTGTGGAGACAGGGAGACATGAACAGATGTAGGAGACATTTTAGAGATAGAGTCAACAAGTTTCTTTACAGAGATATTTGAAAAGAAAGCATTGACAAATATAGATCACTAAATTATTCAAGTGCTAATCCAAACAGTCTGGAAATTAATCACGTGATCAGCTCTAAAGTCACCACAAAAGATTTAGTCTCAAGGATATACCACTGAGCCAGACCAACCCCCCAATTTACCTCCAAATAGGAAAAAAACTGGTTTTGGTTTTAGTGCATGCCATTCCTGAGGCTACGTGATCCATTTCAGGATTTCAGGGAGTAATTTTTTTGTTGTGTTTTAGGCTGTCATCAGAATTCATCTTTCAAAAGTATACAGACAGCACAAGAACATTATGTTCTTCTTAACAAAGTAGGTGGTCCCCTTCTTAGAATTGCCTCCCTCATTCTTAGCATCTTCCTTGACTTTCACAATCAAGAGTCTGTAGAAGTTATCTTCAAAATACACCTGCCCAATGTGTATTCCCTATGTGCTACCGGTCACACAGGCACTCTTTCCTTTACATAGGCACACCCTTCTCCCTACCTCCCCAGGTCTAACTGATTCTTCTCAGGCTTTCTTCTCCCCAATTTCTACCCAGATCTTGGCTCTCATGATACAGCTGAGAAGTGTGAGCTGCAGTGCACACTTGTAAACGGGTGGGATGGACAGGCTGGGGTTTTTCTTAACGTTAATCTGTCATGCAAAGAAAAATCGCTTTTTTCTCTGTAGTTCAGATAAAACTGACTGTGTTTAAGGTCCAAGTTAGAGGTTTGAGGTAGTTGTGGAGGTGTCTGTGAAGAGCTTCCCAGAGACATGTACCCTGGCATCAGGTTTATTAAAGATTTTTAAAAGAGGAATGTGCTACTGCTCCAAATATCACACTTTTCCTAACTTCAAACTAATTTAAAAAGACAAAACTAATATTCTCAAATGATGATGTTATTTCCCTCAGGCTGATGAGATAGAAGCTTGTGTGTGTGTGTGTGTGTGTGTGTGTGTGTGTGTGTGTGTGTGTGTTTCTTTACACTCTGCTGGACATTCTGAATTCTCTACAGTTAAGGTGTATTAATTTGGTTATTAATAAAAATACCTATAAATTGCTCAGTGTGGTGGCGCACGCCTTTAATCCCAGCACTTAGGAGGCAGAGGCAGGTGGATCTCTGTGAGATCAAGGACAGCCTGGTCTATATAGTGAGTTCCAGGACAGCTGTGGCTACAGGAAGACCCTGTCTCAAAAAGACCAGACAAACAACAACAAAAAAAAAAACCCTAAAAATTGAAGTCAAGATTCTTTTGAGATTAGGATTTTTAATTCATTAATTATTTTTTGTGTGAATATGTGTGTGTGTGTGTGTGTGTGTGTGTGTGTGTGTGTGTGTTCCCTTGCCCCTGGTGCTATTAGACAAACCACAGAACAGATCCTTTAAAAAAATTTTTTTACATATATTTTCTCTCCATCTCTCTGTGTCTCTGTCTCTGTCTCTCTCTCTGTC
>NW_008335053.1:598456-605077 GCF_000622305.1 Nannospalax galili
AAAAAGACAAAAATGAATAGAAAATACAACAAATCTTAGTGGTTATTATTTCTGTTATTATCTGAATGTCTTTATTTCCTTGCCTTGAAGAAAATTCCAAAATTCCTAACCTCAAATCAATTCACCTATCCTCCTCAACTTCTGTTCTGGAGATTCTGCTACAAATGGATAGTCTCCAACTTCAGGGAACTCTCAGGAGTGGTACTAAACTCTGCTCCCATTGCTCTGAGTGAATGGATTAGCTTGTCTCTGTTAGAGATGAGAAAGTTTACATGTAAACACCCTTAGCTTTCCAACAACATCTATTTACTTGATTATTATCATCATCATCCCCACCCCCAAGATTGAATTGATATCAGGTCTCTCCTCCTTTAAGCCTATCTCTCCTTTGCCTATGTTCTGCCTTCTCTGAGCCTTTGTTTGACACCCCCGCCCCACTTCATCTTCCATTCCTGCATTGCCTCTCTCTCCATCCACTGGTTTGTGCCCTGTGACTTTCAGCATCAAATGCTGCAGGAGCACATTTCCATACTCAGTGTGATACTGATTGGGAAGTTATGAAAATAGAACTCTTATTGCTTGTATATTTTAATTAAAAGCAGCCTCAAAATGCACAAGGTATAAAAATCATTGAAATCTCTAACCCAGAGAAAGCCTTCTTGATCTGGTCTATTCAAATACATAGATATTTTATGGCTGGCTTCCTATTGAGAAAATTTATGTCTTTTTTCTGCATAATCACTTTTTTTTTCTTTCTACACTGAATTATCCCCATCAATGTATATATGCTGTTATTCCTCCCATCTTAAGAACTACTCTATGGGGCTGGAGAGATGGCTCAGTGGTTAAGAGCACTGACTGCTCTTGCAGAGGACCCAGGTTCGAGTCTCAGCACTTACATGGCCGCCATGAACTGTTCTTAAGTCCAGTTCCAGGGGAACCCGACACCCTCTTCTGACCTCTGAGGCATTGCACAACATGGGTATACTCATAAACATGCAGGCAATACACTCATACACATAAAATAAAAATAATAAATAAAATATATTTTAAAAAAAGAAGTGCTCTACTACCTTATTACACTCCTCTGAAGACTCATTTTTGACATGACAGAAAAATATATGCCTTATCTGACTACTGATGATATCAAAAAGATCTCCACTTCTTCAAAAGTTAAAGACAGAGGACCATATGATTTGACAATTCCACTGCTAGAGTCCTACAAGAGTAAAATCAGGAATTTATGCAGATACATGTACACCAACATTCACAGCAACATTAGTCACAACACTTAAAAGGTAGCGATAGCTCAAATATGTATCAGCAGATGACTAGGTAAATAGTGTGTGCTTGCACACAGTGGAATATGATTCAGCCTTTAAGAAGAACAGAATAAGGATAAGAAGGTGTTGAAAAGAAGGTGCTAAATGAAATAAACTGAACACAAAAGATAGATATCATATGATTTCACATATATAAAGGACCTAGAATAAGCAAGTTCATAAAGTCAGAAAGTAAACTAGAGATTACTAGAGGCTGAGGGGGTGGGGAAAAGATGGAAAATAACTGTTTAATTGATACAGTTTTCAGTTTGGGATGAAGGAAAAGTTCTGGAAATGGACAGTGGGGGTTGTTAACATTGTAAACATACTTAATGACATTGATGTATACTTATCAATAAAATGGTAAATTTTATGTTATGTATATTTACACAATTTTTAAATGCATAGAAGAAAAAGAAAGGTTATTACAATACATAGAGGCAAAAAAAAAAAAAAAAGGCGAAAAAAATTAAAAGGACTGCAAAGGCCTCAGTTCACTCTTTACTTTGTCCCAAGCAATGTGGCTCCCATCTCCCTGTCTGGCCTCGCTGCTCTCCTTGGAACATTCTTTCGCCACACTGGTATTCTTTCTGTTCCCCTAGCACTCCAGCATTTTTCAGTCTCAGGACCTTGCCCTGTGCGGATTCCTTACCTGAGTCTGCTCTCACTTCCCACAACTACCTCTAATCTCTATGTATGTCTGTTTGTATTTATTAATTTGTCTATTTATTTTTCCATCTTTTGGAGACAGGGTCTCCCTGTAGCCCCAGCTGGCCTGGAACTCACTTTCTAGACCAGGCAGGGCTTGAACTCACAGAGATCTGCCTGCCTCTGCCTCCGGAGTGCTGGGATTAAAGACGTGTACTACCCACACCTGGTACTCTAACCTCTATTATGTGGTTCTCTCTCTCCCTTCCATCGAATCTCTTATTTAAACACACCTTCTCAGTAAGGCCTTTCCTCACTACCCTACATAAAATCACGAGGCATTTTTTTCTTTCCCCACCCTGTTTTATTTTCCCTCATATATATATCTCTATGTAATCTATTGCACATTGGTTTGTTTTTGTTCGTGTATTCCCTGAGTTAGGGACTTTTAGTTACTGCTCTATCCACAGTGCCCTGAACTGTGCCTAGTGCTAGTACTAGCTTAGTATTTGTTGAATAAATGGTAACTATTAGCCAGGCATTGGGGTGTATGCCTTTAATCCCAGCACTCTGGAGGCAGAGGCAGGCACAGCTCTGTGAGTTCAAGGCCAGCCTAGTCTACCTAGTGAGCTCCAGATCAGCTGGGGCTACAGGGTGAATATTTTAAATCTTTTTTTACTTTGTGTGTGTATGTCCTGTGCTGCAGATTGAACCAGGGTCCAATGCATGCTAAGCAGGTCTTCTATCATTGAGCTACATCTTCAGTCTATAAATGCTCTTTTATAACTTGCAAAATACCCTCATTCCTTACAAACAACAGAACTTTCATGACTGGGAATGGCACAGTGAATAAAGTACCTGCCTTGCAAGCACAAAGACATGAGTTTGGATCCTTAGCACTCACTGAAGTCAGGCCCTATACCATGTCTGCAACCCCAGCACTGGAGGGAGTGGAGAGAGGCAAACACCAGGAGCTCACTGGCCAGCAAGCCCAGCAGAATCAGCAATCTCTTGTTGGGTGAGAGATTCTGTCTCAAAAAGTAAAGTAGAAGGGGCTGGAGAGATGGCTCAGTGGGTAAAGTTGCTTGCCATCATATCTGATAGACTGAGTTCAATCACCAGAACCCACCAGGTAGGTGGAAGGAGAGGACTGACTCAAAAGTTGTTTTTTGGGGACTGGAGTTAAGCACAATGGCTGCTCCTGCAGAGGATCTGGGTTCAACTCTTAGCACCCACATGGCAGCTCACAACCATTGGTAACTGCAGTTTCAGGGGATCTGATGTCCTTTTCTGGCCTCTGCAGGCATGGCACACATGGGTGCACTTACACACATGAAGGCAAACACTCATGCACATTATAAAAACATTGTCCTTTGACCTTCACATGCACACCATGGTACCATGGCACACACACACACACACACACACACACACATACATACACACACAAATTTTAAAAATGTAATAAAATAAAGTGGAGATAGAGGCAGACTCCTGATGTCAATATCTGTTCTAAACATGTATGCTCTCACACATGCAAAAGTGCACACACACCCCTCTCAAGGTGTGCTTCATTTAAATTGTGTCAAAATGAAAGTATTTCTAGAAACCATATCATTGAATAGCTTGAAACTTCATTTGGAATTCTCTTTATTTTTATTTTATAAGACCCTATTGCTGAAGACAGGACTTACTTTGCACACAGGATTTGGAGCAATGGAGCTGGAACTGAGCTGGAAGCCACCTCCCTGAAGGCCAGTTCTCATAGCTTTGGAGAGCACTATGCAAGCTGCTAAGGGAGAACATCAATCGATGGTCCAACCCTAGCTTCAAGGCCTAAAAACCACATCAGTGACCAGCACAGCAAACAACATTGGTGCAGTAGTAGCACTTTTATCTCGGGGGTAATCAACAGCTACTTATTTGAACTTAAAGTCCACTCAATGGGAAGAAACTCATGTCTAGTACTGTAAACCTAGCCAAATATACATAGCTGGAGAGGTCATAGATTTTAGAGAAAACCCCAAGACTCTCATAACCCTAGATAAATGTAATTTCATACTATGTGCAAAATATGGATCCTTAAATTTACAGACAAGTATCCCAGTCACCACCCACCAAAGTAGCTTCTTTTTCAACAGAGACTGTTACAGAGTTACACCACTGGTCTCACACACAGAGATTCTTTGTGAATTGCCCAAGCCTAAGTGGCACATCTAGGATGCAACTCTATACCTAGGACTCATGAAGCATACAACAAGGGATGAAGAGAACATTAATATAGCTTTCAATTCTCATCAATGAAGCTCCCTCATGCAACAGAGGGCCAGAAACACAAAAGGTCACAAACGGCCAAAACACAGAGAATAAGAGTTGGCAGAGTGTGGGTCCTTGGACAGGACTCCTATATTGAAGTCTACCCACCCAGGACTTAGGGACCATTGCAGAAGAGCAGGCAGAAAGATTGTAAGAGCCAGGGAAGAGGTGCAGGGCCAAAGGGAAACAGTTGTACAGATGCTTGGGACCCTTCTCATACAAACCTGCAACAATAGTGTTAGCATCCACAAGACCCATGCATACTTAGGCAGACAAAAACCCAGCACGAACTGTGGAAATGAACAGCAAGCCCCAATCTTAGTGGAAGAACTATTGGTAGGTGATTACTGCTGGGTGAGGAAGAGCTGATCTTCTTGAAGGGAGAAACTCTAGATAGGCTGACTAAACCCTGGTGGATGAATTTGCACTGAGGGACATCTTGGGACACTAACTTTACATAATAGGTCTTAATACAAATGACAGAAGGTATGAACTCCAGTGGGGGTGCTATGGGAGGGTGCCAAAGGGGAAGAGAGTATAAAGATGATTTCATGTATGAAATACACAAAAATTCAATAAAAATTTTAAAAATTTATTTTTATTTTATCTGTATGAGTGTTTTGTGTGCTTCTATGTAAGTGCATCACATGTGTGCAGTGTCCACAGACATCAGAAGAGGGCATCGGATATCCCAGAACTGGAGTTACAGACAGTTGTTAGCTGCCATGTGGGTTCTGGGAACTGAACCTGGGTCCTCTATAAGAATAGCCAGTGCTCTTAACCACTAAGCCTTCTCTCCAGCCCCCAATTTGAAATTCTTAATGCACTTTTTTCTTTAAAGGAAGAAATGGGGAAGTTAAGGCCCTGATGTGGTATTATCATTCTAAATATTTTTGAATTGTGGAAACTTTTGAGATGTAAAACCTTTTCAGGAAAATCCTCAAATGACAGGAAAGGTTTTGTGTGTACTTTTATTTTTTTTTAACTAATTAATTTATTATTTATTTAATTGTGTCTTTTTTTGGGGACAAGGTCTCCCTGTAGCCCCAGCTGGTCTGGAACTCATTATGTAGACCAGGCTGACCTTGAACTCAGAGATCTGTCTGCCTCTGCCTCCGGAATGCTGGGATTAAAACATGTGTGACCACACCCAGCTTTGTGTGTAATTTTAAAGGAGTCATGTGTCATCTACGGCCTAGCTATTGAAGCTCTATTGAGTCTATAAATCAATCATATTTTAAACCTGCACTGGGTCCTGCATAACTGTGAGGTCTGGGCTGCACTTTGGACATGATCTTTACTCCTGTGATACCATAGCTTGCTCAGCTTCAATGGGAGGTGTACTGTAAGATTTGATTTCTCTACAGGTCAGTTCTGCACCTTTTAGCATGATCACCTGTCTTGTTTTTTAAGGCAACAATTTGGCTTTATATTTATCACATATAATTCTAAGTCTTAAAACAGTTACTTTGTGGTAAGTATAGCTGAAAACTTAGAATTACTTGTGATAAATATAAAGTGTTAAGACTAAGCACTTATGAATTTCTAAATAAATTGCTGGGTATACTATTAACTTCTAACTCCGGGTCACTTTACAATGCATACACAGAATAAGCCAGGCATGACGGTGCACACCCTTAATCCCAGCACTTGGGAGGCAGAGGCAAGTGATCTCTGAGTTCCAGGCCAGCTAGCTGGGGCTACAGGGAGACCCTGTCTCAAAAAGACCAAAAACAGGAGATCCTACCAAACAGCCTGAGAGGGTGGGTTTGGCCCTCCATCGGTGTAGTGGCTCGGATCTCTGGCCTCCACCTAGCAGAGGGCCTAAGAACCTAGGGGACTGCCTGAGAGCCCCCAGATCCTGCCTCATGTGGTGCTATCAAAATACCTGAAAGCAAATCCTGAATCCATCACTCTAGACTTCAGCCTTGGAAAACAAAAGAAAAATGAGGAAGAACCCAATAGATGCTTTTGGAAGCCCTTGTCAAGAAATTCCCATGGACTCTCCTATGAACATTTGATAATTGCCCTATTCTGACTTTTTTCTAGTTCCCTGTCTAGAACTTGTAATGCTAATTACTCTTGCCTTTACTTCTCCTTCATGTCTCCTATTCACGATTCAAGGACTTTCTTTCCCCCTTAGAGATAAGAGTTATGCAATTTGGGAGTCTTTTAGATAGACCCACTGAAGGGATAATCCAAATGCCTCACCCTGCATCCCTGTTCAGCATGGAAGAAGCCAGAGCGGTTGGTGTCCCTATTACCTATTGGCAATTTGGGTAACCCCTTCAGAGGATGGCATGATAAGAATAGGAGGTAGGAACTGGCTAGGCAG
>NW_008335053.1:605293-623058 GCF_000622305.1 Nannospalax galili
GGTGTCACCACCCACAGTGGGCTGGGCCCTCCCACATCACTCATCAAGAAGATGCCCCTCAGACATGGCCACAGGTCAGTCCAATGGAGGCAATTCCCCAATTGAGGGTCCCTCAACCCAGGTGTGTCAAGTTGACACTAAAGCTATCCAGCACAGAAAAGTAGCCAGTTTCTTGGCTAAAAGTCAAAATGTCCTTGGGCCTCTTAGCAACATATTCTGTTCCAAAGGCCAAAAATGTCAAGAGTATTTTGGAGCTCGTCTCTAATCCTTTAAAGATTTTAGGGTTACCTCTTCAGAGGGAGGAATGTTAGAGTACCCAAAAGCACCATAAAAATAAAGAAGAAAAATAAAAGAAAAAGAAAAAAGTGATGGGGAGATATGGGCAGTTTTGGAGGGGAAGGAGGGGGCATGGATTTGATCAAAACACCTTATATGCATATATGAAATTCTCATATAACTTTTTGTAAAAGTTAAAAAAAGACCAAAAACAAACAAACAAAAACCCCCAAATGTATACACAGAATAAACACAATTTAGGATCTATAAAGACAGAATATTGTTGATTGCTCAGCCTTATGCAACCCTTCAGGCTATCAAAGTTATTTTTCCTGAGGTTATTAATGGCTCTCTACTCACTAAAACTAAGAACTTAGAAGTGATACTGCTCAATTTCTCTGTAATATTTGACTTATTGATTGGTGTCTGCTTTATGAAACTTTCATCTTTTTATAGCTTTTTTGATACTATTCACTTCTAATTGTCTTGCTTCCCATTCTGGCCACATCTTAGCCTCCTTTCTTGACCCATCTTCTTCATTAGGTTCACACAGGGTGTTCCTTTGGTCTCTTTTCCATTCTAGTTTACTCTCTCTCTCTCTCTCTCTCTCTCTCTCTCTCTCTCTCTCTCTTGAAAAATTGGACCTAATTATCACTTAACTATGAATTGTTCCCTAGTCTTCAGTCTTAACTCTGTCTTAAATCTAGAGCTCTAGATTTGTATGTTCAATTGGAGATTTCTAAGCACTTAATGCATTCATCAATACCTCCAGACCTGCTCTCTACTTATGTTCTGTTTCTCAGTTTATGGTATCAGAATCTCCCCTGTTATTAGATTCATATGCCATATCTGGTTTGTGTAAGTTAAATCAACTTATACAATGTCCTGTTTAAGAGAAGGAACTCTGAATTTAGAGTTCCTTCTCTGGATTTAGGTGACTGGGGTTCAACCTCAGGTCTACCTCTTACTAGGTGGGTGATCTTGTGCAAGTTTCTTACCCTCTCTGCTTTTACTCAGCTCTACAAAGAGGATAATGATAGTAACTACCTCCTACAAGTTCTTGCAAGGATTAAATAAATTTGCATTTTCAAAGTGGTCAGACCAGTGTCAGGGCATAGTAAGTGCTTGTTGATACACTTGGTTTGCATTTGTCTCCACTCTAGCCCATCCCTTATACTGCTGACAGAGTTTGAGAGGCTATCAGTTATAGAATGCTCAACCAGGATCCATCTTCATGCAAAGATCTATATATGAGTAGAATCTTATTTAATCTTCCAAATAATCTGTGAGGGAGGTGTCCTAACCCCTGTGGGACAGATGAGGAAACTAGGGCTTTAAAGGCTAATGTACCTTGCCCAAGGTCACATAATTTATAAACACCGGAGTTGGGAATTTCAGATCTGTTCCCATAGTCAGTGTTGCACACTATAATTTATAATGCACTGCTTTCTCAAACTCAAGTTAGGTACTCAGTAAAAATTTTTCAAAGCATCATATTGCTGTTGTGATCAATTTCTTCACAATTTTGTTCTAACTTAACTTCATTTCCCTTCCTGTGTCTTTCCTGTTTTCCTGTTCCCTCCCTCCTTCCCCCTTTTTTTTCTTTCATTCTTTCTTGTTTTTTTTTTTTTTCTTTCAATATCTAATGCCCAAATGCAGGCACTGTGCTAAATCTTAGAAGACAAGAAAAATGAGCAATTTGACTTTAAGGAGCTCATGGTCTGCTACAAATTATTAATGGCAATTCAGAAGGGGAGTACATAGAGTGATGTGAGAATCAGACTGGAAAGGAGAGAGGACCAAGCATAGTTCCATTGAGCAGAGGGCATTTTGCTGCCTTTTAAAGGATAATTGTGCCAGATAACATTTTGTCTCTCTTTAGCAATCCTGACGTCTTGCTATTTGCCTTTGAGATTTTTGACATGTCCCTTTGCTTGTCAGATTTGTTGTTTAAGACTGAATTTCAAAATCATCTTTGTGACATCAACCCTTTCTCACCAGCTGGATGTTTGTGTCCTTATACAAACCTCAATTACAGCATGTATCACACTGTAATCTAGCTATGGGTCTGTTTATCATTTTGATTAGATTGTGATTTCCTTTAAGGAAAAGACAGTTTTATGTACTTTTGAATTGTCCTTCATTCTCAAAGTGGCATGACTGGAATATTACATTGCTCAGCAGAGTTTTGTTAAATGAACACTTATTGGCTTATTTACAAAAGGAAGTCTTCAGTAGAAAGTCCTTCTGATTCAATGCAAAGCTCTTCAGATAATCCTTCAAAGTACTTGGCTTGATACTCTGCAGAGAGTAGGTGTTCAATAAATGCCATTTAAGTAGTTAATAAAATATTTGAAATAATGCCAGGAATGAAGAAATTTCTTCCGGGTGTGGTGGCACATGCCTTTAATCCCAGTACTCAGGAGGCAGAGGTAGGGAAATGACTGACTTCAAAGCCAGCTTGATCTACCTAGAGAGTTCGAGGCCAGCCAGGGGTACGGGGCTATATATAGTGAGATCCTATCACAAAAATAGTTTTTTTTTCTTAGCTACTTGTTGGATAAGTTAAGATTTTAATGTCTGGCTGGGCTTTGGATCAGGCAGGAGGAAAACTAAGAATTATTGGTTTTAGTGCTAGAACTAAGGATTTCTTTTTTGCCTCAACTAGGCCATGATTCCAATCTTGTGCACAATTAAGGTAAGAAAGCGCTGTGCTGTGGGAGCTGTGTGCCTAGTGTCTAGCCTTCTCTTTTGCCTGTGCTTTTTTTCCCTCTGGCAATATATAATATTTAAGAAGAGGGTAATCCTTAAGGTGGGCAGAGTTCCAGGCTGACATGAAAGGAGTCCTCCTTTTCTTCTTTTCTGACCTGGATTATTCTTTCACCAGAGGCTTCTGTACAAAAGTCAGATAGACTTATGCTTATTTTCCATCATTCCTCAATGTCCCATCTTTCTCCTGAGGGAACAATCGTAGAACCCTACTGGCATGAATTAAGCCGAAGGAAAAGAGATGAAAAATGTGTATGTAGGGAAGGGGGAGCCAACAGCAGAGATCTGTATCTCAGAATATTGTCCCAGATACAATACTCCCCTAGCAAATCTTGGAATCTCATCAAAATTGTGAGAATTAAGGGACAAAGTACATGTAAGGGGTTTAGAACAGTACTTGGTACAAGGACAGGGACAATGAGTGCTCAATAAATGTCAGTTATTATGTTATCCAGAGCTCCTCCACCCAGGGTGGAACCTGGGTTTTGCCACAAATAGGTCCGCCAGGGCAGTCACTCTCATGCTGAATATAGTGGTGCTGTGTGAGAGATCTCTTTCAGAGGTTTAGCCTGGGTACTGGAATCATTTCTTGTCTCACTGGAGGTGGCTTGGTATTCTATGGGTTTGGCTTTCCTCTCAGCATTGTTTTCTCTCCCAATCCTTGTCTCCAGTCCCCAGTCAGCCTGCTCAACCACAGGTCCAATGGTACTTTTGGTCCTGGGTTTGTATCCAGATATTATTGGCCTTTCTGGTATCTCTGGGACTAACTAGATAATTTATATTGAAATTCAGAAACAGCATGAACTTTTTGGCACTGACATTTTAAATTAGATTCAACATGCATTTATTGAGTACCTATTGTGTGCAAATATAGTTTCTTTAAATATATTTGGCTCTTAACTCTGTTTTAACTACTCAATTTGGATCAGTGCTGATCCATCCTTAAGGGTTTTATGAAAAATCATTATTAAAATGGAAAAAATATTTGCACAGTTCCCTGCAAATATAAGCGTATTGTGTGGATTACTGTTGCTCCAGTACTAATAATAATTACAATAACAACAGTGTTACTTCCCAGGCAGGCAGTAGAGAGCAGCTGTAGGCCATCAGCCCCCAGACGGAAGAGGTCAGGGGAGGTGCCTCCAGCACGTCCGGCCCAGAAGGGGCGGGGAAAGAAGGCAAGCCCCCGGCCTCGTCCCGCCCTCTCCCCGGCGGAGCGGCGTAGGCGGTTACCATGGCGATGACGTCTAGAGGGCGGGGTGGGGCGGGGCCAAGGAGAGGAGGAGGAAGATGGCGGGAGGGCGGCTCTGAGGAGACCTCGGCGGCGGCGGAGGAGGAGAGAAGCGCAGCGCCGCGCCGCGCCGGGGCCCATGTGGGGAGGAGTCGGAGTCGCTGTTGCCGCCGCCGCCTGTCGCTGCCGGAGCCGGGTGGGAGTGAGGGGGTCGCGGCAGGATGAAGTTCGCCGAGCACCTCTCCGCGCACATCACTCCCGAGTGGAGGAAGCAGTACATCCAGTATGAGGTAGGGGCGGCGGGGCCAAGGCGGGCTCGGAGGGGCGATTGTATCCCCAGTCCCGACCTCCGCCTCTGCCTGGCTTGCCCGGCCCGGCCCGGCCCGGCTCGGACTTTGCCCGGCCGCCGTGGGCAGCCACTGCCGCATCCCCGCCGCTACCGGCCCCCGGCGGCCCGGCCGTCCTTCCCCTCCCCCGCAGCCCTCTGCCGCCGGGGTAACGGATATGAAGGCGGCCGCGGAAGGAAGGGCACAGCCTGGCCGGGGAGCGGTGGTGGAAGGCCGAGCCGCAGGTGCCACGGCGGCCGGGGGTCGCGGCAGCTCTGTGCTCATCCCCCTGCAGCCCACTCCCCAGACCTCCCTTCTCCCGAGAGCACCCCCTCGCCCAGGTTAGGTCGTTTCTCGCTGCTCAGCCCTCGCCGAGGACTCCTGCTGTTGCAAGCTAAGCCCCTCCAGATTGCCTTCCTCACGCAGAGCCCGTGGCTTTACCCAACTTGTCCAGCGTTGACAAAGGCTTTGTAACAGGATTGAAACTTGATGAAACGTGTATCACAGAATGTAGTGGTTTATAGTTTGCAAACGCTTTGAACAAACAGCTCTGTTTTGATAAGGAGACAGTGATCATGTCTTTGTACTGATGGCACGAACTATAACAGACTCATCACACGTCTTCGGACCGGGGGTCTTCGATCTTCCCTGGTTTTGGAAAGGAGGGAAGATAATTATTTCAGTTTTCAAGTCTTCTAAGTTTTTTTTTTTTTTTTTAAAGACAGGGAGAAAATCATTATAATGTAAATGCCGTACCTTGTGTGTTACACAGGTCAGCTCCCCTTTCCTCGCAGTCTCTGTGATAACAGCTTTTAGAGGTATTTAGTAGTATAAGCAACCTTGCATTAGGATTGGGAAAAAGTAAAGGTGGTGAAACCACTTACATCTTTAGAGGGTAGGATAGCCGAAGGAATTTCAGCTTTGTAGCAGGTTATCCTAGGTAGCTGGCAATTCAGCTCCTGGATAGAGGAAGACATTTATTTGCAACCTCCAGGAATCCACATCTATAGTATGAGCAGAACAAAGAGTATAAAATCAATAGGAAGGCACACATACGAGCTAGATTTTATGAGTTAAACTATTCTAGGTCTCTACTTTTATATGAATGTAGTGATAGGATGCTTAGGGGACAGCAGTTAAGTACATTTATTCATATAGTTGATGTAATAATTGAAGAGCGGGAAAAGGATGTAGTTATATTAAACAGAATCTTGAAGATTGTAAGATAAGTTTACTTGTAATGTATGATGTTTAATGTCAGAAATGCATGTCTTGTCATTATTAATACTTTGTCAGTTTTCTTGTAGTGTTTTGTGGGCACATTCTGTAAGAAAAGGGTCTAACATTTCAGGCTGTAGAGTTGTTGATTTATTGTTTCTAATAACATTCTGGCAGTTTTAAAGCCTTGGCTAGGATCCAGATGATGGATTTTATTGAAAGAAGGGTATTGGATTTTCATCTTTCTAGTAGCAATTTTCAGCAACATAGCCAGTTCCTCACACAGGACAGAAGCAAGCCTGCTGAAGCAAACCTTCCTATTTAGCATGGAGTGCTTGATTTTGGTAGAAGTGACAGTGGTTGGATGTATGCTATGATTGATTTTAAGTGTTTCAACATTTGACTATTTCATAGAATTAACTTGGAATAACTGGGGCTGGAAGGAGAAGTGTAAGATTTTGTTTGAAAAGGCAATTAGCCCTTGATTTGTAATGTCAGGTCTATGGCTGGAGTAACCACAGTGATTCTGGGACTCAATTTACATAGTCTGACTATGTTCATTATGATTTCTCTAGATCAGTCACAGAGGGATAAAATTCATGTGCTACTGAGTGACTGTGTTATCATTCTCGGGCCAATTAGAAATTAGTTTTTGAAAAATTCATTTATTGTGCATAATTGAAATTTGATTCTACAGAGATTCCCCTACTATATAGTAGGGGATAAACTCATTGTTCAATAGGCAAGATGAAAAATAGGGGGTGTTTTCTTTGTAAGTTGAAACAATTAAAGACATTTACCTAGGGTTTCATTCTTTGTGTTGTGCAGTATTTTTGAAGAGTTTGTGCTCTTCTTTTAAAGATGATGTAGAGGCGTGAGTATGAGTGTCTGTGGTCCAGGAATGTTAGCCCCTTAAAAATTTAAGGAAAAAAGCTTATTCATAAAAAAAAAAAAAGTTAACCTTTGTTAGGGAAAAGGACCTTGGCATAATTTTGTAATATGTACTTTAACATAAATGAAGATGATGCTTCTAAAAACAGAAAAGACTTGGATTTGTTTTACAAGCACTGGTGGTGAAATCTTGATGTATTACCCTTGATTTTGAGCCTAGACTGCCTTCTAGTGCTGTGAACCAATGTGAACTGTGCAGCTTCTTTGTTTTTTTAATGTCAGTTTATTAAATATCAGTTGAATTAGGCAGAGCTTTAGCTAGAAGCTGAACATTTTGCTTACATCTATAATTTGATGTAATATTTAATTACATGTAGTATTATGGCTACATGGTTGCATGGTGAGTGCTAGTTCTTGTGTATTTAGCTGTGATACCCTGGAGACTGCTCTTGTTCTCTGTTTTATAAAAAACGAATACAAAACCAGCGCTTTTCAAGTTCCATTCTAGTTCATAAGTTTTTGTCTAACTTTTGATGTTTTTACTGTCTGGGATTGTTTTATTAATAATAGTAGCACATCATTATCCTGAAAATTATTAGTCTTCAATTTAAAAAAATTGTGGCGTTCACGGATTCGCTCTTCATAGACTGAATAAGCATCAAAGAACAGAGCGGCAAGGAAAAAAACCAAATAAGGAAATCTATGTGATGCTTTATGAATAATTTTTACAATACTAAATACAAGTGAGCAGGGGTGGTCCTTGTTTCTAATAACCTGAGTATGAATCTCGGCATAGAAAAGAGAACATTAATATATCTCTACAAAAATGATTTAAAAAAAACCCCTTAGAATCAATGGTTTTATTTTTGGGAGTTCTATAATAGATTAATCAGAATTAACTAAGGCCAGTTTCACCCAACAAACAAGTAGGTTCATGTTAGTATTTTACAGAATATTAATAAAAGAAGTAAATATTTTTGCTGCCTTTGACTGCTGACTTGTGGTCTTCCCTAGGGTTCTGTACTGCCTTGGTCTCTGAGGAACCAGGAATGGCTTTTTTCAGTGTATACTATAGAAATGTAAGATTCTAAAACAGCAAAGTCTCTAAATTACAGGAATTGAAAGGGATTTTAAAAGATTACCCCTTTGTTTTTTTCAGGCCAAGGTAACTAAGGTCCAGAGAGTTTAAGCCACTTGCTTGGTGTCCTACAAATGTGTGGACAAACACATGTACACACACACACAGACACACACACACAGACACACACACACACACACACACATACACACACACACACACACACACACGCACACACACACCCCGAGCTAGTCTCTTGAGCACTGTATTATTGGGAGCCAGGCCTAACTCAGTGTGTGACCCTATGAAATCATTTCCTCATTCTGGGCTTTAAGGATTGTTCATCTGTATATAATGTTAGAGAACTGAACTTTGATGGTTTCTAAGCTCATAGTCTCATATAATCTAAGAATGTATCCAACTCTAAATTTCTTTGCTTTGTTATAGTTTAGTTACATTTATGAAGAGGACAAATTTAAAGAACCATTTTAAAATCACCTTAATATCTTTTTTAAAAAAATTTTTAAGGAGATTTTGATTAGTGAATAGAAAATCCAGTGAAAGTTTTTATTTCCATTGCTGGGTATTGAACCCAGGGCTTTGGGCATGCTCAGGCAAGACTTTTTCATTGAACTTAAGTAAACAAAAAGTAATGGTCTTGAACTAATTTTTTGTTGCATGATTTGGGTGCTACACACACTGCACTTGCCTTTCAAGTATAAAGAAGCGTCGCCATAACACTGTTATGATTTTTCATTTATAGAACTCTCCTATGAGAGAACTTGTGTTGCAGGCTTCAGTTTCTCAAAGGTATTATGTTGATTAGTTAGGGTTCACTTGCCTTGCTGGAACTTGTTTGAAATTTCCAGTTTGGCCACCCGATGGGGCACAAACTACACTTTTTCTTTAATACTTCTGCAAAGGAAAGTACAGTGTGGTGTATTTAAAGTCATACTTGTAAATAGTATTATTACTGCCTGGCATTAACAGATACGATTTAAGTGAGTGAATACAAGTAGAGACAGGAAGCTATAACTGTTCTTTATTATTAAAGTGTGTCAGGGCGGGTATGCTGGTAAGATTATACTTGTCCATCCATCCTTGAGGTTGGTTTTGGATCAGCTTTTGGATGAAGTCCCAGATCATAAGAACCTAAGAATCTTATTTGACCTGGGCTGACCATGGAAAATTAGTCCTGGCTTCAGGTTCAGTCCTAATTTGGAAAGCATTTGAGAGAGTCATACTAGCTAGGATTTCAGGTATGTTTGAATTATAGGCCCCATACCAGTGTTCCCCATGCTCCGTGGGGTAGGAGAAGAGACTATTACAACTGTTTATTTAATTCTTATGCATATGAAAAAGAAGAGATAAAAATCTTAGCAAATGCGTTGCTGTAGCACTCTCACTAAGGAGGCTGTCCACAAGTGGTCTGATATTCTGAGGGAATCAGGATGGCCAGTGATTGTCTCACTTGTTTGTGCACTTTCAGCAGATAGAGTTAATGCAGTTATAGGTGCCTAGGTAAATGGATGCTGTGTAAGTCTTAAATCAAACCTTATAAAATAGATGGCCTAACAAAAGAGATGCTGTGACATTAATACCGATAATGTAAGCATAAGTGAACAAGACAACGACAGCTGACAAATCTAGAACTAGCTTTGAGCTAAATTACAGATAAAACAGCAGTGCTTTGTTAGATCTGACAAAAAGTTCATCAGAATATTTCAAAATCATATTAACATTTTGAAGTAAAGGTTTACATCCACTGTCATCCACACTTAACTTCACCATAAATATGCCTTTTAAAGATTTGTTTTCAGTTTATATTCATCATAATTAAGTTCAAAATTAATTGAGTCCTGAGCTTTGAACTATATCTTTGAAATACTGTGTAAATTAGAAAGTATGAAGGGGTGTGGTAGTGCCTGCATTATAATCCTGATACTGACAGGCAGAGGCAGCTGGATCTCTGTGAAATCTACATAGGTCCAAGGCCATTTAGGGGATACTAGTGAGACCCTGTCTCCTGGGCTGGATGTAGTGGCATATACCTTTAATCCTAGCACTCTGGGAGGCAAAGCCAACCTGGTCTATGTAGTGAGTTCCAGGCCAGCTGGGGCTATAGTGAGATACTGTCTCAAAAAATAAAAACTAAACAAACAAAAATAAAAAGAAAAGGTTAAAAAGATCATCATCTTGTATTTATTGAAGGGGCCTCTAGTATTATAAAGACATTAGGTCAGAAATACGGAAATAAAGGCCTCAAGATAGAGTTCTGCCAATGAGTATTCATAAATAGTCAACAAGTGGTTGTGTTGTGTGTGTGGTGTATGCATGTTTGTCCACATGTATGTACAGGTGTACACCCACTTTTGGCACTTCTGTTTAGAAACTAGAGGTCACTGTCAAATATCTTCCTCTTTTGCTCTTCACTTTATTTTTTGAGACAGAGTCTCTCATTGAACCTGGAGCTCATGGATTTGGCTAGAACATCTAGCCAGAAAGCCCCAGCATTCCATCTGCTTCTGTTATAGACTCATGTCCTGACACCCAGCTTTCATGTGGATGCTGGGAGTCCAAACTCAGGTCCTTCATGTTTATGCAGCAAGCTCCTTACCTACTGAGCTCTCGCTCCATCCTCAACAGTGATCTTCTGAAGATGAAAGGATTAGAATACAATCATAGAGGAAAAGTGGGATTTTTTCTTTTTTTTGAGATAGGGTCTCCCTATAGCCCCAGCTGGCCTGGAACTTGCTAGGTAGACCAGGCTGGCTTCGAACTCACAAAGATCCACCTGCCTCTGCCTCCCAGTTTTTATTTTTATTTTTTTGAGGGTTTATGTATTCTAGACTGGCCTTCAGTTCTTTATGTAGCCAAGAATGACCTTGAACTTCTGATCATCTTTCCTCCACCTCTCAAATGCTAGAGTTAAAGGGATGTGCTACCACTCCAGTTTATGCCTTGCTAGGGATTGAACCCAAGAGTGCTAGGCAAGCACTCTTTTAGTTGAGCTACCTCCCTAGCTCCAGAAAGTTGAAAGTTAAGTTTATTGTTTGAATTATCTACGTGGGTTAAATAGGTAAAGTAACAATTCACAGGGTAACCTATATGCTGTGTGGAAATTTTTTTTATACCTTAGAACAGTGGTTCTCAAACTTATTTTTTGTCTCACAACCACTTGAAACTTAAAAAAATTTTAAATTTATTTTTATTTTTTGTGTATGAGTACTTTGCCTGCATGAATAGTAAGTGTATCACATGCATGCAGTACCTCTGGAGGTCAGAAGAGGGCATCAGATCCCCTGGAACTGGAGTTATGGATAGTTGTTAGGGGCCAGGTGGGTGCTGGGAAGTGAACCCAGGTCTTCTGCAAGAGCAGCCAGTTCTCTTAACTCTCCAGCACCCTCACTTGAAACTCTTAAAAATTATTGAGGATTCCAATGTTTATTAATATATTAGAAATTAAAACTGATAAATGATTAAAGCACAAGAATACAAGAGCATATCTTTATAGCTATTAGCAACATAATCTTACATTTTATGCATCACCTGAAAACTGGTTTGTATACTTATGAAGAATGAAAAGAAAAAAATAAATGGTACTATTATGAAAAATAGTTTTGACCTTGTGGATTCGCTGCACAGGTTTTGATGATCCGGAAGGGTTCCACAGTCTTCCAGAGTTGCTTCCTTTGAGCACAGGACTTCTTTCAGAAAGTTTGGAAATGGCCTGAAAAATGGTGCTCTAGTCTTCGGAAGCTTGTAAGAAGATAAAGGAGTCTGTAGAGTAAGTCTTTTTTAGTAAGTTTGCCACACAGAGGGAAGGATGATGGAGAAAAGGAAGTTGGTTTTCTTGGATTTCATCTGGTTTTTCGTTCTACCCTCTTTTTTATTATTTAAAGACAGGGTCTCCCTGTAGCCCCAGCTGGCCTGGAACTTGCTATGTAGACCAGGCTGGCTTCTATCTCTTGATCTCACAGAGATCAGCCTGCCTCTGTCTCCAAAGTGCTAGAGTTAAAGGCATGTGCCACCATGCCTGGCTTCTACTCTTCTTTGAATTAGCAAAAATATGGTTATCTTGTCTTAAGAAGAAAACATTACCAGTCATTGAGCACTTAGGAATCGGGTGTTGGCTGCTTCATATTATGTGCTATCATTCAGCCTTTATAACTTTTGCAAGGTGGGTATTATCTCCATTTTACTTGATGAAGTAACCCAGCCTTAGAGAAATAAGTCAGTTTGCTCAGAGCTATACACCTACTAAGTAAGTAGAGATAGAATTTGAAATCAACTCCACACTGTGCAGCTCTTTTGTGCAAGAATTGTGAAAAGTAACAGTGGTGGTAATAATGTGCATAATGGCAGTCGTTTTTTTGTTTTTTTTTTTTTAGGTGCTTACCATGTCAGGCACTGTGGTAAACACTTAGAAACATTTCTTCTTATAGCAAGCTGTGTTAGGTGGGCTGTTACCACTGTTTCAGGAGGGGGAGTCTGAGTCTTTGAACTAAGTAAATATATTGCTGCACCCAATTGTGGGTAGCTGAAATAAGATTGTAAGAGCCCCTGTTCTTAATTCCTACTTCATATTACTTTATGAAAAGTACTTATACATAAATACGTACATTTAGGCCTCTCCTGACCTATTCTTGAGCACCACTGACCTGTTCTACATCACCTGAAATTTAACATGGTAAAGCAATGGTATTTTAATTCTGCTGAGTTTTGGAAGGTCGGTAGAGTAGAATTTACCTCTGTTAATTTATGTTCCTCAAAGTGATTGTATTAACAATTATGAATAAGTAGCTGATTATCTTATGAAGATACACATAAGGAAAAGATAATGAGTTCTGGTAGTAAGAGTAAGAAGAGGGAGATAAGAGTGTATATAGGAATTAATTTGCCTCAGTTGGTTTGTTTGTCATGAGATGTTATACCGGTAAGGAACTTTAAAGATTTAGTCCAGGCTGGGCATGGTGGCATGCACCTTTAATCCCAGCACTGGGAGGCAGAGGCAGTCAGATCTTGGTGAGTTCAAGTCCAGCCTGGTCTATATAGTGAGGTCCAGGCCAGCTGGGGCTACAGGGAGACCTTGTCTCAAAAAGACCTCCCCCCCCCAAATTATTTAGTCCAATTCCCTTTTTTTGTTCAAGAGAGATTAGATTCAGAGAGAGATTAAGTGATGAAGATCATTGGCTTGATCAGTGGCTTAGCTAACAATTACCCTGATTTATTATATTGCTTGTTAATTTATATCATAGGCCTTGTGTATTATTAATGCAGAGAATAGACCTGAAAGACAGACTGCATAGGTTCAAATTTGAGGTCTGCCAACTTACTAGCTTAGTGTTTCAGGCAAGTCATTTTGAATTTCTTTTTTGAAATTTTAACTTATTAGTATGTGTTAGTATATATATGATGTATGGTGTGAATGCATACACATGAAGATCAGAGGACAACTTTCAGGAGTCGATAGGTTCCAGGGATTGAGCTTAGATCATCAAGTTTGCACAGCAAGTGCTTTTACCTGCTGATCCATCTCTCTAGCCCAAGTCACTTAATGTTTCTGTGCTTTGGCTGTAAATTGGGAATAATACTGTAGTTTTATGGGACTATTGTGAAAAATTGTTTAAAATTTTTTTTTTTTTTTTTAATTTGAGAGGGGGTCTTACTATGTAGTCCAGACTGGCTTTGAATTCTTTGCTACTGGGCCTCATGCATGCTAGGCAAGCCATCACTACTGAACTATAGTTTATAGCTGGCCTTAAACTCTTGATCCTCCTGCCTCAGCCTCCAGAATGAATGCTGGGATTATAGGTATGTACCACCATGCCCAGCTGTTGTGAGGAGTAAATGAGCCAAAACATGAAAAGTGTGGGGCATGGTGGTACACAGGTTTAATCCTAGCACTCGGGAGGTAGAGGCAGGCAAATCTATGTGAGTTCCAGGCCAGCTGCAGCTACAGGGAAACCCTGTCTCAGATAGAAAGAGAGAAAAAAGAGAAGTCCTTAGCAATGCCTGGCATCTAATAAGAGTAATTTATTGATTAAAATTGCCTTTCCCACACAGCTCTTACTGTGTGATACTTGGATGACAGTATTTATATTAGGGGATGGAGCCTCAAAATTTATCTCTGTAAGATGAGAGATGTGGGTTTTTCTAGGAAATGGCTATATTGGTTTAAACTAATACTCAGCTCTCCATAGCATTTGTTCTAGTGCATTGTTCTTAGCCTTTTATAATACAGTAAGGAAACCAGGTGAAGACAATTACGTGGTTGTGAAGTAAATTAGTTGTCATGGTCATTCTATCTAGCCTGTGTCAGGGTATTCTTTTGTTTTTTAATTGAGGAGAAATTCACATATGCATTCTTAAATATGTCACATAATATTGCCTTTTTAAATTTTGCTTTAAAATTCTAAGAATGGATTTTCTTTGTAGGAATTTAGGTATTCTACACTAATATATTTGAATCTAATCCATTAGCTCACATTAACAACCTAAAACGATTTTTCTGTATGCCAATTAAAAGACTCAGAAAATGATGAGATTCTGACATTACTGATGGCTATTGTTCATTTACCTACGTAAATTTAACCATTGCCTCATTTAGGTATGGTCACAAGTAGAAGCCATTTGAATGAGGAGATGGGACCAAGGAGTTATGGTAAGGCTTAACGGCTTAGGTAGCAATAAAATGGAAGACTGGGGAAGGTTGAAAAATGAATTGCCTATTCCTCCATCGCATACCTATGTTTGATTTGTAGCACAGGTTGTATATGTTACATGGAAAATGCATCCCCTATCTCCTATAACCTAAGTTGCCAAACCAGTCAGGGCAAATGTGTCTAGAGAAAATTAGAGTGTATATTGAACTTATCCATTATTCATGAATGTGCGCCTCTTCTTTTTAAAACAGCAATAAAACAGTAATGATGAGAACAACCACAGATAGTTTATTGGGTACTCTGGTGTGCCAGGCATTTTATATTTAATTCTTACTATCTGACATAGGTTTTGTTATTTTTGTTAGCAGAAAACACTGAATTTTAGATGGAGTAGGATGGCCAAAATTGCATAGCTATTAAGTGGCAGAGCCAGAAAGCAAGTAAGTGCAGGTGTGTCTGATTTCAGAGACTGGGTTCTTAACATGGTGATACACTAAATTTAGGACCATGCACGGTGCTGATGTGGGTGCTAGAGATGTAATGAGTGAGGGCTAGTCCTTGCCTTAAGGAACCTTTAACTTGGGTAGTCTCCTAATCATAGTATATATATTGTGTATTACAGAAGAATGCCAATTGGTTTTGCTCTACAGAGCAAAGGCATTTATGTTAGAAGGCTCTATTATGGTGTTATTTCAGGTGGGTACTAGAGATTCAGTACAATTTGACCACGTGGATAAGAGGAGAAAGGAGACTGGGGCAGTGTGGGTAGAAAGAATAAAGTTGAACAACAGCCTAAGTGGAAATATACAGGCATACTTAATGGAATCTGATTTTAGTAGATCCATTGGACAGTCTATAGAGCAAATGTGGGAAGGATCTAGGAGGGAGTAAAGGGCCTGGACTACTGTGTTAAGTTAAACATTTTAAATATTTATTTATTTATGGAAAAGTTCTTACTATATAGTCCAGGCTTGCCTCAGACTTGCTGTCTTCCAGCCCCGGCTTCCTAAGAGTTGGGATGTTAGGATTACATGCATGTACTACTACCACTTATTTTTATTTTTATTTTTATTTTTTTGGTCTTTTGGAGACAAGGTTTCCCTGTAGCCCCAGCTGACCTGGAACTCACTATGTAGACCAGGCTGTCCTTGAATTCACAGAGAGCCACAAGCCTCTGCCTCCCCAGTGCTGGGATTAAAGGCGTGCGCCACCACACCTGGAACTATTACCACTCTTACTCCATAAAGGACTAAAAAAAGAAATAGTGCAGGGTGGGGCGGGGGGGCCGTGTGTGTGTGTGTGTGTGTGTGTGTGTGTGTGTATGTACGCCTGCATGTGATTTATATTTTAGAGGATGCTTTAGACAAATTGAGATAGGAAAACCAAATAATATAGTCAATGATAAGGCTTGAGTTAATGTTTTATTTCATCAACTTTGATGTGCATTCCACATTTTAATAACTGAAATAGGGGTGTCTTAGAATTTATGCTATATCATTTAATTGATACATAGTGTTTTGGTACTAGAAGTATATAAAACAATATTTGTCATTAGTGGCATTTTAGATTTGGTATTAAAATGTAACTTTACTGGATGCTTGCTGTGTGTCAAGCAGGTAGTAGATCTTGGCCATTCAGCATCTAGCACAGTGTCTCACATTTAACTCAGCTATCTGTTGAGTGAAATATCGCTTGTGATCCTTACAGCAGGCCTGCTAATGTAGATTTTTAATCCTGTTTTTGAAGAAAGGTAATCTCATACTTTAGTAGTTGTCCAAGGTCACACAACTAGCTTCTGGTGGAGCCAAGATTATGAACCCAGGCCTGTCTTGGTCCAGATCCTCTTATGTGATCACTTTTGTAGATTTTTTTTTTTTGTGTGTAGGTTCTACTGAGTAGGAAAAGAGTTGAAGAGGAAGGATAGATTTGTGAGGAATTAGAACTCTCAGGACATTTGCTACAGGGACTAAAATGCTGATGGAATTTGAATAAAAGGTGTCATTTGAGGTCAGTGCCTTGCTTGGGAACCCATTTCACTGGTTGCCAGGAAATATCACAGAATGTCTTTACTTTGGTAAGTTTACTGTGCTCCAAGTTCTGACCTGAATTTGGTCTTTCCAGTGACTCTAGATTGATGGAGCTTGGCCAGTGGTATACAACTAAGTGTTGACTGAATGTTACCAGCTCACAAAGGAGTTATGTATAAATTCCATGCCAAAATACTCAATTACAGTGGGAAATGTACCTAGTACTCACATTCTAGGCTAAATAGGTTTTCCTTGTCACCATGTTTTCCTGTGCTCTCTACCAACCTACTGAGAGTGAGCATGTGACTAGAAAGACTCAATGATTCACTTATTTACTTCTATAAGACCAGGGTCTTATGGTGTTGGATGGGTTCACCTTTTGCAGTAATAACTTCTCCATTGGATTATTGAGTAATGCTTGGATACGCTGCCATTGTTACTGTTTTGAGACTTCTTTTCCCTATTCTTTTAATGCTGACCTCCCCTATTACAGTTTCCCTCCCTCCCTCCTTTCTTTCTTTCTTTCTTTCTTTCTTTCTTTCTTTCTTTCTTTCTTTCTTTCTTTCTTTCTTTCTTCATCTCTCTCTCTCTCTCTTTTGACAGGGTCTCACTGTGTAGCACTGATTGGCTTCATTTTCTTTTTAAGATATTATTAGGCTGGAGAGATGAAGGTACTTACTGCCAAATCTGACAACCCAAGTTCAATCATGGAACCCAGTTGGTGGAAGGAGAGAAATGATTCCCATGGGTTGTCTCCTGACTTCCACACATGTGCC
This sequence comes from Nannospalax galili, assembly GCF_000622305.1. Classification (NCBI taxonomy): domain Eukaryota; kingdom Metazoa; phylum Chordata; class Mammalia; order Rodentia; family Spalacidae; genus Nannospalax; species Nannospalax galili. The sequence goes on from NW_008335053.1 coordinate 622,551, forward strand.
ATGGCACAAGTGTACATAAACCCATACATACATAAATAAAGAGATAATGCTGATACTATCTATCTTGGAACATGATTATTTTGTTAGAATATATATTTTTTCCAGTGCTAGGGACTGAAGCAAGAGCCTTGTGCATGCTGAGCAGGCAGTCTGTCATTAAGATACATTACCAATCTCCACCTGTAGAAGAATGAAACTAAACCCCTATCTTTCACCCTGCACACAAGTCAATTCCAAATGGATCAAAGACCTCAATGTAAACCCTCAAACTCTGAAACCGTTAGAAGAAAACATTGGGAAAAACCTGCAAGATATAGGTGTAGGAAAGGATTTTCTAAACCGGACATCAAATAGCTCAGGAAACAAGGTCAAGGATCAACAAATGGGTCCTCATTAAACTAAAAATCTTCTGTACATCAAAGGAGGCAACCAGGGAAGTGAACAGAAAACCCACAGAATGGGACAAAATCTTCACCAGTGACACATCCGACAGAGGTTTAATATCCAG
>NW_008335053.1:624057-624227 GCF_000622305.1 Nannospalax galili
ATGTTACTCCTAAAACTTACTGACAAATTATACATAGCAGATCAAGAAATATGTGTCTAGGTAAGGTTTATCTGAGAACAATTGGCCTTTGCCTAAGATTTATCTACATGACACATGGTAATTAAAACTACCAGACTGGTGGAACTAACCTTCTTGGATGTTTAACAGAC
>NW_008335053.1:624694-634891 GCF_000622305.1 Nannospalax galili
CCAAAGATTAAAGGGGCCAATATAATTTCATAAGAGTCCATATGTATAGCTAAAGGCTACATAACAAGCAAGAATGCCAGACAAGTGATACCTTCTTTTGAGTTGTTGGCCAGGGTAGCCCAAAGGACTCCCAGATAGTAACCCAGTATAGAACTGGGAAATGAACAGCAGACCCCAGTCTTATCTAAAGGAATATTGACAACTGATTGCTGCTAGAGGAGGAACAGCTGACCTTCCTGAAACAAAGACCTCTAGATAGGCTGACTAGATCCACCAGAAGGGCAAGTAGTGGGGAATGGCTGGGGGTGCCAACAACACAGCAGACAGTAGTGGGGATATCAGAGTATAAGGGCTCTGGTGGGGGTTGGGGGAGGCTATGGGAGGGTGCCATCTGGGAAGTGGGTGTATAGTTGAATAAGATGGTTTGGGATGTTCTGTGTGATACACACACACACAAAATCAACAAATTTTAAAAAATGTATTATATTTGAGGAGGAAGCATGGAAATTTATGTCATATTAATTAATAGAGGTTATAAACATTACCTTTGAAATCTTCCCGATGACTTTATAGGCATACGCAGGCACCAGGGATCCAAGTGCAACCAATTATGACTAGTAAGAGATACATACAGATTACAGATGCATGCGCCAATATCTCAGTGCTAGTAGCAAAAACAATGAGTCTTTTTGCAAGGAACAATATATTCTAAAATGAAATGGAGATGTTTTTTAAAGGTTAAAAACTCATTCAATTTTATGTCCTACATGGCTTATACTGAGTTCAGTATTGTATAACTGTATTAATTCAACTATGAAACTAGAAACTTACAGCCAATTTTGAGATACATCTTTGCCCTGGAAATGTTTATTGAATATGTTGATGCTGTGATGAAATGCTTCTAATCATGTGCTGCTTCTAATCATGTAGTTATTAAAAATTAAAAAAAATTAAAAGCAAAAAAAGATATATTACCAGTCTCAGCTTAGTTGGATTAATTAATTAATTAATTAATTATTTTGAGTCAGAGTCTCACTACATAGCCCTCACTAGCCTGGAACTCACTATGTAGACCAGGCTGGCCTTAAACTCACAGATCTGCCTACTTCTGCCTCTAGATTGCTGGGATTAAAAGTGTATGTCACCAAGTATGGTGGCTAAATTGGATTTTAACAGGTTAATTTGAATTCTGGTTTTAATATCTATAAGTTATATTTAGATTCCACTTGTAGAACAGCACAAGTGGCTGTCTCAGTCATTGTGGTCCTGTTTGTAAAATACCTAGTCTCTGTGTTATAGGCAACGATAATGTATTGTTTATCAAACAATAATATCCAGTAGGACTTTCAGGGATACAGGAAATGTTCTATCTGTGTAGTCCAATATGGGGCCACTAGTCACATGACTGATGAGCCCTTGAAATGTGTTTCTTGAGATTGAGGAACTGAATATTTAATTTTAGCCAATTAAATTTTTTATTTTTTGAGACAAGGTCTTCCTGCAGCCCCAGCTGTCCTGGAACTCACTAGGTAGACCAGGCTGTCCTGGAACTCAGAACTCACAGAGATCCTCCTGCCTCTGTGCTGGGACTCAGGCATGCTGGGACTCAAGTACTGGGACTCAAGGTGTGCGCCACCATGCCCGGCCAGCTAATTATATTTTAATAGCTACTCTTGACTAGTGGCTACTACAGAGCTCTAAAATTTTTGTTCGTAGCCGTGACAAGGACAGATTATCTCAATTTAGTTGACTTTCACTATGATGCCTACCTCTCTTTTTTCTAACCCTAGTTCTGGGTTTCCAAGCATTTATGGCAGGAGAGGCCAGTGTTCTAGGCTTGTCTGTGGCAGTGGTTGTTCAGCTGTATTACAGGATCTCATTTCTGAAGTGTTGGAGAGTGTTTCTCAAAGTACTGCAGCTCAACAATCATTTGTATTAGAATAACTCAGGTACTTAAAAACAGAAATTCAGACTGGAGAGAGCTCAGCCAGCAAAGGTACCTGCCACCAAGCCTGACAACTGGAGTTTGATACCCTGGAATATGGTGGAAGGAGAACTCTGATGCCTGGAAGTTGTCCTCTCACCTCCACTGGTGTGTTGTGGCACATGCATATCATACACTTGTGTGTACACACACACACACACACACACACACACACACAATTTAAAAATATAATTAAAAAAAAATCCAGAAATGCAAGTGTTTGGACCCCACTGAATCAGGAAAGTAGAATTTCTGGATTTCAGACCCAAGATTCTGATTTTCAAAAAAATTTTCTGTAAACTCCTGAGATGATTCTTTTTATTAGACTATGTCTGTTCCTTGCACTTATAATTTACAACAGTGAGATTTATAACATGTCAGTGTATGTGAGTACTTTTACAGTTAGCTTTTGTATTGGGAGACTATTTTTTTAATGTTTTTCATGTCTTGGATTCCTGAAAATTACATTGTATTTCTCATAATTTCTATAGGTTTGTTAATGAAACTAACCTAGAATAGCATTTTCTATGCAAGCTTGGTGGTCATTAATACTTTGATCCAAGAACTGAAAGTGGGTAACCACCTCATAGCAAACTCAGAGGAGGATTCTTTATATAAAAGGTTAAGTACTTAGATATGTGTACACCTTTAATCTCAGCACTGGGGAGGTAGAGGTGAGGCTAGCCTGATCTACGCAGTGAGCTCTAGGCCAGCTAGCTACATAGTGAGATCCTGTTTTTTTGTTTTTTTGTTTTTTTTGTTTTTTAAAGTGCTTAACTTTAGAGATCTATTGAATGAAGTATGCAAATGATTTCTGTTGAAGGCAACATGGACAGGGTTAAATTCTTTGTAAGGATGCCTAAGAGGCCAGGGTGGAACTGTCTTAAGAGAAGAGAGACTGTATTGCAGGCAACTGAGCTGGAAGGAAGGGTGGGATGACCCCAGCCCTTTGGAGTATAGACGCTTCCAGAAGGAGCTTCACATGCTTACCATGGAACTACAAGATTTTGTGTTTGCTCTGCTAGGTTCAGTCTTACTTTGGCCTGATCTTTCCTTGCTGTGTCCGTACTACTCCCTTTTGGGATGGGAATGTTTATTCTGTGCTGTTGTACATTAGATGCGTGTAACTTGCATTTTGATGTTACAGAGACTCACAAGAGAGTGCCTTGTATCTCAGAAGAGACTTTGAACTTTTGAGTAATGTTGAAACTGTAATGGCTGTGGAAACTTTTGAAGTTAGAATGAATACATATTAGATTATGAGATAGATGTCTGTGACCTGTGGGGGCCAGAGGTGATTTGTTTGGGTAATGTTGACAAGGAGTAGATTTTGTGATAGTTAACCTTGTCAATTTAGTGGCTTTGGATTCCCTGGGAGACCCACCTCTAGTGGTTTAGTTGGGATGTTCCCAGAGAGGTTTAACTAAGGAGGGAAGGACACCCCCCACCCCCCACCCCCCACCCAGTGTTGGTGGCTCTGTGAGCTGGGGTTCTGGTCCAAATAAAAAGGGTAAAAGAGGAATCCAGCTGAGCAGCAGCTTTCATCTGTTGGCTTTCTGACCTCACACAGCTGCCACCAGCTACCTCACATTCCCACCTAATTTTACCTCCTCAGACTGAGGGAAAGTAAACTCACTTCCTTAAGTGTTGTATCACGGCAATGAGAAAAGTAACTAATAAAATTACTGACCAGTATTTGTGGCAGTCATATCTTTAGCACTCACATGTATGCAAAACCACCTACCTTTTCCTGAAGCTACTTTGTTGGAAGTCACCCAAGAACAGTGATTCTCAGATGTAATCACCCATTTTCAGTTGTCTTGGTCTCTGAATAGCTTTTTAATCGTTGTATTCATTTATTTCTTGTGTGTGTGTTCATGTGTGTGCAAGTGCATATGCACATGTGTTCATGTGTGTAGGTAGAGGCCAGAGATTGTTATCTGGTGTCTTCTTCTGTTGCTCTCCATGGTATTATTTTTTAAGATAGTTTTCTCACTGAACCAGGAGCTCACCAATTCTACTAGTTAGGCTGGTCAGCAAGCCTCACGAATCCTTGTATTTGCCTCCTGGTGCTGGGATTATAGGTGTGCACTGCTGTACTCAGCATTTTTTTTTTTTTTTTTTTTTTTTTTCTTTTTTTTTTTTTTTTTTTTTTTTTAGACAAGGTCTCACTATGTAGCCCTGGTTGGCCTCAAATTCACAGAGATCCTCCTGCTTCTACTTCCTGAGTGCTGGGATTAAAGGTCTGCACCTCCATGCCCAGACCTGTGCTCAGGTTTTTTTAATGTGGGTTCTAGGGGATTGAACTCAAGTCTTCTTGCTTTGTGGCAAGTACTGTACTGATTGAGCGGATCTCCTCAACCTTTCCATTTATCATACCTACCAACAGTGTACAGGGGTTATAGTTGCTACACATTCTTACCAAGATTAGCTATTTTCTGGTTTGTTGTTGTTACTATTTTTGATAGCAACCTGCTTGTCTATGAGATACTTAACTGTGGTTTTGTTTTGTATCCCCTAATGATGAGTGATGTTGAACATCTTTTCATGTGGCTATTGACTCTTTGTGTCTCTTATTTGAAGAAATACTTCTTGAAATCCTTTGTCCAATTTTTGTTTTGTTTTTTGTTTTTTTTTGAGACAAGATCTCTGTAGTCCAGCTGGCCTGGAATGCATTATGTAGACCAGGCTGGTTTTGATGTCACAGAGATTCGCCTGTCTCTGCCTCCCAAGTGCTAGAGTTAAAGGCATGTGCTGACATGCTGGGCTCTTTCCTATGTTTGAATCCGGCTGTTTTGTTTTGTTTTGTTTTGTTTTGGGCCATGTGGAGAGCTGGGGTCAAACCCAGGGTCTCGGGGCTGGAGAGATGGCTCAGCAGTTAAGAACACTGGCTGTTCTTGCAGAAGACCAGGGTTTGAATCCCAGCACCCACATGGCAGCTAACAACTGTCGTAACTCCAGTCCCAGGGGATTCAACAACCTCTTCTGTCTTCTGCGGGCATTGCATGACATGGGTGCACTTACCTACTTGCAGGCAATACATGCATAAACATAAAATAAAAATAATAAATAAAATATTTTTAAAAAAACCAAACAAACCTAGGGTCTCATTCATGCTAGGCAAGCACTCTACACTGAAACTGTACAACCAGGGTATTGCTGAGAATTTTTGTATTGGTATTCATAAGAGCTAGTTATCTTAGTGTTCTTTTCTTGTATGTTGGTTTTAGCTTTGATATGGTAATGCTGGCCTCATAGAATGAGCTAGAAAATGTTCTTCCTTCAATTTTTTAAATAAAATTTGAGGAGGATTAGTATTGATTCAATCTTCCTACTCATTATAGAACTAGTGATTTTCTATTCATGTTTTAATCTTGGTAGGTTATATAGTTCTAGGAATTTATCCACTTCATCGTTTATCCAGTTTGTTGGTGTACAATTGTTTATCGTATTCTCCTATAACCCATTTATTATTGTAGAGCTTGTAGTAATGTCCCCACTTCCATTTATGATTTTATTAATTTTAATCTTTTTAAAATCTTCTTAGCTAAAGGTTTACTGATTTTGCTGATTATGTCAAAGAAGCAGCTTTGCTTTCATTGATTTTTCTATTATTTTTCATTACTTACTCTAATTGTTTTATTTTCTTCTGCTAGCCTTGGGTTTGTTTTGTTTTTCTCTTATAGTTTCTTAGGTTGTTGATTTGAGGTCTTTCTTAGCTTTCCTAGTTTGAAGTTTCTCTCTTTGCAGCTGCTTTCACTATGTCTCATCACTTTAGCCTGTTAAAATTTCATTTTCTAATTTACTTTGTGATTTACTTGATCTATGAGTTGCTCAAGAGCATGTGGATTAGGCCAGGCATAGTGGCACACGCCTTTAATCCCAGTGCTTGGGAGGCAAAGGCAGGTGGATCTCTGTGAGTTTGAGGCCAACTCCTACATAGGGAGTTCCAGGCCAGCTGGGGCTACAGGGGGACCCTATCTCAAAAAAGAACAACAACAAAGAGTATGTTGATTAATATCCACAAGTTTGTGTATTTTGTGACTTTATTATTATATTTTTACTGATTTTTAATTTCATCATTGTGATCAAAGAAGGTACTTTGATGATGATGATGATGATGATGATGATGATGATGATGATTGTCTTTTTGAGACAGGGTCTTTCTATAGCTCCAGCTAGGCTGGAACTCACTATGTAGACCAGGCTGGGCTTGAACTCATAGAGATCCACTTGCCTTTGTTTCCCAAGTGCTGGGATTAAGGGTGTGTGCCATTGCATATTATTTTTAAAAATCTCTTCTGTCTGGGCAACATTTCCTCCATGCTTCCAAGCAAAGCCAGCCATGGTCGAGCAGGACTTTTGACTTATCTTCACATAGATGGAACTGGTAAAAGAAAGGAGCCAGGGGCTCCTCCCAAGCTCATGTGACCTCTGAGGAACAGATCCTCAAACACCCTGAAGTGTAAAAATAAATTGGTTTATCTGGGCCAACTGTATGGTCTTAAACAACCAAAAGGAAAGTATAACCAAAGATCAAATGGGTCAGTATAATTTTATGAGTCCATGTGTATAGATAGCTAAAGGCTACATAACAAGAAACAATGCCAGACAGGAGATACCTTCGTTTGAGTTATTGGCCAGGGTGGCCCAAGAGACTCTCAGACAGTAACCCAGCATAGAACTGGGAAAATGAACAGCAGACCCCAATCTTATCTAAAGGAATATTGACAACTGATTGCTGCTAGATGAGGAACAACTGATCTTCCTAAAATAAGGATCTTTAGATAGGCTGGCTAGATTCAGCAGATGGACAAGCACTGGGGAATGGCTGGGGGCACCAACAACACAGTGGACAATAACAGAGGTGATGGAGTGTATGGACTCCAGTGTGTGTGTGTGGGGGACTATGGAAGGGTGCCATTTGGGAAGTGGGTATATAGATGAATAAGATCGTGTGGGATGTTCTGTATGATATACACACAAAAAAACTCAACAAATAAAAAAATGAGTTATATTTGAGGAGGAAGCATAAAATTGTTTATATCCATATTCAGGTGCCAAGAATCTGAGTGTAACCAACTGTGACTAGCAATAATCAGATACATAGAGATTAAAGATACATGTGCAAACATCTAAGCGTTAGCATTAAAAATGAGTTTTTCTGTAGGAAGCAGTATATTTTAAGATGAAATGGCAATCTTTTTTAAAGGTTAAAACCTTGAATTCAATTTTTTGTCCTAAAGGGCTTATACTGAGTTCAATATTGTATAACTGTATTAATTCAACTGTGAACCTAAAAATTTACAGCCATTTTTGAAAGAGATGCATCTTTGCTCTGGAAATTGTTATTGAGTTAAAGCTGTAATGAAATGCTACTTCTAATCATGTGGTTATTAAATAAATAATTTTTAAAAATCTCATATCTCAGTGTCACATAGCACATCATGATCTATGTCGGAAATTGTCCATGTGCCCTTGGTCAGAATGTGTGTACTGCTGTCAATGGGTGTATGTGCCATTGTTAGGTGTATGTCTGCCAGAACCATGGTCATTGTGTTTTTGTCCTCTTTCCTTTTTTGGTTGTCCCATCATTGCCATACTGTCTTTAATCAAGGAAAGTTTCTTTTGATTTACTCTTCTTTGAATGGGCCATGTTTTCTTACTTCTTTGTATGACATGACTTTTTTTCCCTGAAACCCTGTATTTGGATCTAATAAAATAACTCTGGAAATTAGAGTTTTAGTTTCTTGTTACTGTGTTTGTCTTGATTGCTGTGGGTTCCCTCAGTGCCAAGGATCAGCCCTACAAACGTGAAGTCTTGGGACTTTTCTGAGCTTGTGCCTTCCCCTGGGCATGTACCATCATGATCTAACTTTCCCTATATTTGCTTTTGTTCTTAAGTATTCTAGTCCTTTGTGAATGATTTTCCAAAAGAGAAAAAAGATGAAGATGGGGAAGGGCATTTCAATTCCCTTGCAGTCATGGCTGCCTAAAAGACTTATGGTAGCAGACCTCCTCACCTTTACCTCTGTAATTAAAAGCAGCAATGCATTTTCAGAGCCTACACCACTGATATTTGGAGGACAGGAGTCCTTTTGTTTGTGTTTGCTCCTACAAACTGCTTGCAACCTGGTTTGTAAATATGTTCATGGCTGCCTAGTATAGAGCAGCCATGGGGGATAAGTAATTTCTGTGCTATGGTAAGAGCTGAAATAGGCAGAGATTAACTCCAGTTTGCTGAATCCTTCAGTAGATTCTAAAGTTCCAAAACAGGTATAGCAGCCAGATTCTGCCAGTGAAATTGTTGTCTGGGGAGGGAGATAGCTTTCTGGTGTTTCTTACCTTAACATTGTTTCAGAATCTTTCTTTGCCCCTTTAAGCTAAATAAAGGAAATGTGATAGATGTACATAAAAGAGTTTTATTCAGCCGTAAAGAAGAATGAAATTATATAGCTTGCAGAAAAATATATGCAACTGTAGATCATATTAAGCAAAGTAAGTCAGACTTGGAAAAAGAAGCATGCATGTTTTCTTCTGTTTGTGAATCTTAGATTATATGAAGATACATAAATCATATACATATGTAGGACCTGAAAGTAGAAATGAGGCTGGAGAGATGAATTAGAATTATGGGAGGAGGGGAGGAAGAAAGAGAAGAAGGGAGATAGAGGAGGATGGAGGGAATATAGCCAAAATGCTTGATATACTTGTATGAGAAATTCTTTATGAAATCTGTCACTGTACAATGAACCAATAAGAATTACCTATAAAATTTTATGAAAAATTCATAACACTAAATATGACTAGTTTTTCTATATTGCCCTGTTTGCTTCTTTGTATTTCAAAAGATTCTGTCCTTACCCCAATTTTAGGTTTCTGAGAAATTTAATTCTCATAGGCAGTTTCAAGCCAACTTTATATTGGTGATTTCCAGTTTTTACCTGCTAGCCTGGACTTATCTTCCAAATTGCAGATCTCTATTTTGTTTGCCTGCTATCTTGGTTGTTACCCTGTGGATAACAAGTGATTTCTACCTCAGACGCCTCCCTTTTCTTTGCTCAAGCCTTTTCTCTGATGTTTTTCTAGCTGTAATCATGAATCATCCTTCTATTACTGGTTTCTCAGTCTGTTCTTGCTATTATAATAAATATACCATAGACTGGATGGCTTATAAGCAATAGAAATTTATTGCTTAGAGTCTGGAGTGTAGGAAGTCCAAAGTCTAGTTCTAGCAGTAGCCTCGAGGGAGTAAGACCCCTGGACTCAGAATCTTAGAAATCTTTAATTTCATAACCCATGTTTGCCTAATGATTCTGTTTTGCTTCATAATACCTCCTTTCTTTCTAATATTTTACCCATTCCATGTTTTTTTCCCACTAATACTACTACCTTGATTTAGATCTTCATATGCTTTATTCTTCTTAGTACTTAACAGAGTGTGTTATAATATGTCTATATATGTCTTCACTTTGATTCATCTTTTTTTAAAGACCAGCATAATGTATAGAGTCATATCCAGTAACATTTTAATTGAGTGAAATAAGCTTATTAACTTTCTCGTGATTGTATTAAATCCAGAAATATTCAGAATGTGAATATTCAGACTCTGAATATGAATTTCAGACTCTGAAATATTAGCAAGTTGGATAAAACATTGCCCTTAACAAAAAATATGGAGCAAGTGACATGATCAGTAATAATGTAAGATGGGCATAGTGATGCATACCTTTAATCTCTGTACTCAGGAGACAGAGGCAGATAGTTGAATCTCTATGAGTTTGAGGCCAGCCTGGTATACATAGTGAGTTCCAGGCCAGGTAGGGCTAGGTAGTGAGACCCTGTCTCAAAGAAAAAGAGACAGAGCGAGAATGAGAACATGAACAGACAGGAAGGAAGAGAAGGAGGAAGGGAAGGAGGGAGGGAGGGAGGAAGGAAGGAAAAAAGGAAGGAAGGAAGGAGGGAGGGAAGGAAGGAAATATAGAACTTAAAAGATTCAAAATAGCATCTTTCCCTTCATATTAATATTATTGGTTTTGTATTGTTTTTTAAAAATACTTATTATTTTTATTTTATGTGTATGAGTGTTTTGCCTGCATGTATGTGAGTGTGCCCATGTTATGCAATGCCATGGAGGTCAGAAGAGGGCTTCAGATTTTCCTGGACGGTTTGTAGCCGCCATGTGGGTGCTGGGAATTGAACCCAGGTCCTCT
>NW_008335053.1:635028-637529 GCF_000622305.1 Nannospalax galili
AGATGGCTCAGTGATTAAGAGCACTGGCTATGGCAAGCTAAAACCATTTGTAACTCCAGTTCCAGGGGGTCCAATGCCTTCTCCTTCCTGGGCACTGCACAATATAGGTGCACTTACATATTTGCAGGCAAAACACTCATACACAGAAAAAATAAATCCAATGTGGCATTATATTACACTGGACATTCTGATGTGAAGGCTTGTTTTTAATCCTTTGGTAGTCAAACAACTCTTTTTATAATGCGTTTGTGTAAGGATTGATGGATCATACAAATTCAGTGCTTTTATGGTGTTGGATTTCCTTAGTAAAATAGAATTGAAGAAACTCTGTATTTGTTGTTTTTTATTTGGATGTACTATTTCTTATGTTTGAAAGTACTTTTGGGTTGACCCATAGACAAATAGTCCATAGGTACTAACATAGACAATAACTTTTTTTCTTTCTTGTTCCTGATTGGTGTTTATTCTTCTGTTACAGGCATAGAATGATAGTGTTACTACCCAAAATACAAATGCTCTTTTAATTATGGAAAGCGTAATAGTAAAAAGCAGTAAAGTTGCCTGTGCATTGAAATGAAATTATAATTGCATTTGAGGGGGGAGGCTCTAATCTTGTCTCCACCATAGCTAACTCTTCTCCACACCTCTTTTCCCTTTCTTGTTTTTACCCTTGCTTCTCCTCTTTTGTTCCCCACACCATCTCCTTCCTTTACCTCATTTACTATTTTCACAGTTAACCAAAATAATTTTTTACTTTATGAAACATTCTATAATAGTTCTGTGTGGTAGTTTGAATGAGAATGTACCCCACAGGCTCTAAGTATTTGGACATTTTGTCTTCTGTTGGTGGGGCTGTTTTAGGAATTTTTTCTTTTTAAGGGAAGAGAGATTTATTTGGGTTCAAGTTTTCATCCTGGTGGGGAATGCTTGGCAAATAGAACAGGATAGGAAGCAGAGTGGGTTTACCCCTCAAAGGCCCAACCTCGTGGCCTCTGTCCTCCAGCTAGATCTAGCATCCCAAAAGTTCCGTGGTCTCCCAACAGAGCAGAGGTGTGGCCTTGCTGGCCTGAAAAACTCTATGTAGACCAGGCTAGCCTTGATCTCACAGAGATCCACCTGCTTCTTCCTCCCAAGTTCTGGGATTAAAGACATGTGCCATCATGCCTGGCCAACATTTCTACTTTTTAAAAAATATTTTTTATTGATTCATTGAGAATCTTTTCTATATGCATACATGGTATTTGATAAGTCACTTCTCCCTTCTCATGCCTTCCATCCCCCACTCCCAACTTCATCACCTCTTTTAATTTCTATTGTGTAAATCTCAACTTCCTTGCTGAATATTTCTTCTGTGTTGCTTTTCCATTCATAGTGCTGATTTTCTCACCCATTTTGCTGACTTTTTCCCTCTCTATTGCTGACTTTCCTATTTGGAGTCTGAATCGAATCTGTCTGCTTGTTTCAGGTCATTGATCATTTTTACCAGAAAACTTTTGGAATCTTCACCTGGCATTTTATCTGTTTCAGTGTCTTTGAGTTCAGTAGTTAAGGAGTTGTGACCTTTTAAGGGAAACATATTGCATTATTTTTTCATTTTGCTTATGTTTCTGTGTTAAAATTTGTGAATCTGTTGGTTTGGATGTCTCTTTTCAGGTTTTATTGGTGAGCAGCCTGTTCTTTATGTCTTTTTTTGTTATTTATTTTTCTGTGTGTGAGTTTTGCCCACATGTATGTAAGTGTACCACATGTATACAATGTCTGCAGAGGCTAGAAGAGGGCATCAGATCCCCTGGAACTGGAGTTACAGATGGCTGTTAGCTGCCATGTAGGTGTTGGTAACTGAACCTGGATCCTCTCTGCAACAATGGCCAGCATTCTTAACCCCTAGCCATCTCTCCATCCCCAGAGCAGCCTACTCTTGAAGGCTCAATACCCAATACCACTCACCAAGGAAGAAATAAACTATTGTAGAAGTAACACTGTCAAATTACACAAGATCTAGAAATACACTTAAAGTCAATTAGAGCTCACCAAAGTATCACCAATGATCTTAGACTTGAAAATAACAGAATGTATTAGTTATTTTTCTATTGCTGTGATAAAACACTATGACTGGGGCTTAACTCTCAAAGCCCACCCTCAATGACATGCTTCCTCCAGCAAGGCCGCACCTCTGCTCTGTTGGGAGACCACGGAACTTTTGGGATGCTAGATCTAGCTGGAGGACAGAGGCCATGAGGTTGGGCCTTGGAGGGGTAAACCCACTCTGCTTCCTATCCTGTTCTATTTGCCAAGCGTTCCCCACCAGGATGAAAACTTGAACCCAAATAAATTTCTCTTCCCTTAAAAAGAAAAAATTCCTAAAACAGCCCCACCAACAGAAGACAAAATGTCCAAATACTTAGAGCCTGTGGGGTACATTCTCATTCAAACTACCACACAGAACTATTATAGAATGTTTTATAAAGTAAAAAATTATTTTGGTTAACTGTGAAAACAGT
>NW_008335053.1:637543-644385 GCF_000622305.1 Nannospalax galili
TTAACTGTGAAAACAGTAAATGAGGTGAGGGAAGGAGGTGGTGTGGGGAACAAAAGAGGAGAAGCAAGGGTAAAAACAAGAAAGGGAAAAGAGGTGTGGAGAAGAGTTAGCTATGGTGGAGACAAGATTAGAGCCTCCCCCCTCAAAAAATAAAATGGAAAATAGATTTCCCAATAGTGGAAAAATACAAAAATAAAGCTAGGTAAATGTAAAAAGAGGAAAAGAAATAGAAGCAGAGTGTTAAAAAAGCCAATAAAGTAGAGTCAAAATACTATTAACTGTAGGAGGCATGATATGGAGGAAACAAACAAACAAAAATATTCAAAAATGGAAAAAAATTATGAACAAAATTAGTTGAATACATGAAGAGGAGTAACAAATAAGAACATAAAAAATACCATAAAAATTTCCCAGATGTATAGAAAAGAAAGGGGAATAAAGGAATCACATATAGGAAAAAATATTTTACAGGTGGGGCATAGTAGCACACGCCTTTAATCCCAGGACTGAAGAGTCAGAGACAGGCAGATCTTTGTGAGGTTGAGGCTAGCCTGGTCTTTGTAGTCAGTTCAGGGCCAGCCTGGACTGAAGGGAGACCTAGTCTCAGAAAAAAAAAAAAAGTTTTTAAACTGGAAAGATAGCTCAACAGTTAAGAGCACTAGTTATTGCTGAGAACCAGTGTTTTGTTCCCAACACCCACAGGGTGACTAGCAACTGTCTGTAACTCCAGTTCCAGGTACTCTGGAACCCTCTTCTGGGCTCTGTGGGCATCACATATGGGTGCACTTATTTCCATGTAAACAAAACACTCATATAAAATAAAAATATATTTTAAAATGTTTCTATTCTTTGAGAATTTCATGCAATGTATTTTGATCATAATCACCCATCTCTTCCCCTTAACGCCTCCATATTTACCCCCATCTTCTTACTCCCCTGAACTTTGTGTCCTCTTTTCTTATTTTTATGTAATAACCCATCAACACCAGTTTATACTATTCATATATTTCTAGGTGTGGTGTCATTCACTGGAGTCACTGGAGTAGACTTTTTCCTTTGGTTTATGTTGATGTGAGTCTGTTAGACATGTGTCTGATGTCCTCCAGAGCTGTCTGGACAATAGCAGTTTTCCATCTTTACTTGTCAGGCGCCTTTCTCGGTGACACTTAGCTTTGTATTCTGTGGCCTTGACTCGTTCTCTTCTGGAGACTGCCCAAATTGTACCCTTTGGATGGCTTTTTTTAGCTGAGGGGCATCTCCCATATGCACTAAGATGTACAGAGCAGCCATAGCACTGATATATGTACAGGTGAGGACCTTCATTCATGTACATTTAAGGCTTCCTTAGTATTAATCACTCCTGCTGGAGGGATGCTGCTGTATCATGTATACCTCCAGAGCTTGTGCATTTCTTGGGGTCTACAAAATTGAAATACAGACAAGTGACCCTCAAATTTGATCTACCTGCAGGCCTCAGCCTCAGAGTTATCAAACTCCAGAGTAATTTTCAGCTGATAGGTTCTGTTTTCAGCTGTGGTAGGTGGGACTATCTCTACTTAATGTGCTTTCAGCCTGAGCCAACTTCCAGGAGCCTGCACACTTTGGCTTATCAGTGGGGCCTATCTGTTCTCCACAACTGTTTTTCTGACCCGTTTCCTCTCAGGGGCTTTGGCAGGCCACACTGAGGCTCCTCAGCCTGTGAACTGGGATCTCAGGCTCTAGGGTAGCTCAGTTTTTAACAGTGGTGTCTCTACATGGGACCTGGTTACTGCTCTCTGAGTCAGTGTTATAAACAGGATTTCTCTCCACTGCTGTTAGAGAAATTAGCCTCACTAAATTGCAGTGGAATTTGAGACTCATAAGGACTGTGGGCTTGGCTTTTCCTCTGGCTTACCTTTTGGAAGTGGCTCCTGTTGTTTGCCTTCTCACTGCTAGGGAACTTTTAAGACTGAGACCATGTTGCGTTTTCTTCTCTCTCTTGGATTCTACGCTTTTCCAGTATCTTTTCATTTCTTTCATGGATTTCTGAAGTTTTTCATTTAATTTTCTCTTTGGGATAGAGTCTATTTTGTTTGGCTTTCCTTGAGGAGCTCACATAGAAGCAGCCTCTGGTCTGCCATCTTACCCTAAACTCATGATTCTGTTTTATGACTTACCTTTTCTTTTTTTTTGGTCTTTTTTGAGATGGCCTCCCTGTAGCCTCAGCTGACCTGGAACTTGCTTTGTAGACCAGGCTGGCCTTGAACTCATAGAGCTCTGCTTGCCTCTGCCTCCTGAGTGCTGGGATTATAGGCGTGCACTACCATGCCCGGCTTTCAAGACTTACCCTTTTTATTTTTATGAAATGTATCCTTTTTGTTGTTGTTGGCATTGGTTTTTTGAGGCAGAGTCTCATTTAGTTTAGGCTGCCACAAATTCTGTGTGAGGATGACCTTGAACTGCTGATCATCCTGCCTCTCTCTCCTATGTGTTGGGATTACAGGTATATACCACCACATACATTTATGTGGTGCTAGGAATTGATCCCAGGGCTTTGAGTGTGGTAGGCAAAGTACTTTACCAATTGAGCCATAGCCTTAGCGCCTAATTTACCTTTAAAAAATTTAATTTGAAAAGATTTACTTTTGCAAATATAATCAATTTTTATTACATGCCAGATATTCTACTTAGTATTCTTTAAAAAAATTAATTTAGGGACTGTTGAGATGGTTCATGGGTTAAGAGTACTTACTGTTCTTGCGGAGGACCCTCATTTGGTTTCTAGCACCCACATGGAGGCTAACAGTGGTATGTAACTCCAGTTCCAGGGGATCTGACTCCTTCTTCTGACTTCTGTGGGCATTGCGTGTCATGGGTTCACTTACATACATGCAGGCAGTACACTCATACACATAAAAAATAAATGAATAAAATTAATTTGTTTTTACATTAAGTGTATGAGTGTTGCCACTTGCATACAATGCCCACAGAGGCCAAAAGTTGACATCAGATTCCCTGAAACTGGAGTTTTAAGGTAAATTTATTTCTGAAACTATTCTGTGGCTATATTTATATACTTCTTTCTCCTAATATTTTTCTACTATTTACTTCTAGCGATTTTTTTCTGCTTATAACCATCATATCATCTCATTTTATCCTCTCAGAGAAGTTTGATATGCCTATTAGTGTATATTTGTACAGGACTTTAATATACCATGAACCTCAAAGAGAAAAATTCTTGATGTTTGGTAAGATCTTCTGGAATAACTTCTTACTTTAAGTTGAAAGTTAGTAGTCCCTGAGGCAACTAAAATTATTTGTGAAAAAAATTATTTATTTAGAATAGGTTCCAGACATTTGTCACATTTATGCAGAGCTTGAATACAATAAGTTTAAGAATTAATGGTTCATAAATATGTAGCTGAGGTTTAAAATGAAATCTTAGAAAAACTGTGGTTCACTAACAAAGGTTTTCCAGAAAGGTCAGTGTGTGATGTCACAGTTTGTGATGTCATTCTGACACTGAATGTGTTATCTTTTCCTTGGTACCATCAACTAATTCTCTACCAGCAACTTTGTGTCCCAGTTAATTAAGTTTTGACACAACAACCTAGAGTTAGCACAGACTCCATAGGTCAAGGGTTCCATATGACTATCCCCATTTAAGATGCCAGACACAAATGGAGTGCCCAAGCTACCGAGGCTTCTGCCTGCCTGACTGCAAATTTGGAAATTTAATAAGGTTCCTTCAGATTTGATAATTTGCCAGAAGGACCCACTGAACTCAGGAAAGCACTGTGCTTAGTATTACAAAACCATTATAAAGGATACCACTTATAAACAGCCTGTGAGAAGAGATGGACAGTGCAAGCTATGAGGATGAGGTTGACACAGAGCTTCCATTCTTTCTCCCAGTACACTAACTTAAGCTCTGTGAACCTGGATGTTTAAGGGTTTTAATGGAGGTATCCTTACATCAGCATGGTTGACTATGTATAGCATTTGGACTTATTTATTTTTATATTTTATGTGTATGAGTGTATTGCTTGCATGTATTTAAGTGCACTCATGTCGTGCAAAGCCTGTGGAGGCCAGAAGATGGCATTGGATTCCCTGGAACTGGAGTTACGGACAGTTGTTTGCCGCCATATGAGTGCTAGGAACTGAACCCAGGTCCTCTGCAAGAGCAGCCAGTGCTCTTAACTGCCGAGCCATCTCTCTAGCCCCCACAACTGAACTTATTTTGAACAGCTTGCCCCTCATCAGAGGTTTAGAGGCAGGGCTCAAAGTTTTAACCCTCTAATCACTTGTTATTTTTGTTGACTAGTCCTCCATCCCAAAGTTGTCTGGGATAACCACTCCTCACCCCAACCCTGTGGGCTATCTCAGTTTGTAAAAGACAGTAAATTCCAAGTGTTTTAGGAGTGCTGTCCAAGATCTGGACATAAAGACCAAATATTTGCTTTTTATTATCCCTCAGCTATGTTGTATTGCTTCAAATCCTATATAGTCAATCTTTTCTAGAAATATTTATTTACTTTTATGTGTATGAGTGTTTTGCCTGTGTGTATATATGTGTGCCCTATGTGTACCTGGTGCCTGCAGAGACCAGAAGAAGATGTTCCCATACCCTAGAATTAGGGTTACAGATAGTTGTAAGCCAGTATGTGGGTGCTGGGAACCAAATGCAGGTCTGCTGCAAGAGTACCAAAGGCTCTTAACTGCTGAGCCATCTCTCTAGCCCCTGTATATATGGTAACCCTTACTGAATACTTTGTGATTTAAACACGATATTAAAATTTTTACATATGTAATTTTCTTATGCTTTTATAAAACCTAACTTAAAATGAACAAAAATAAATTCATTTATGAACTTCATTTTTTTTTTGTTTGACCAGAAATGTGTTTGCTCTATACTGTTAGGCTTTGAACAGACGTGGAGCTAACAGACTGATTACTAAACCAAAGCAAATCATAAATTCACTTGCAAAGAATTTTACTTAAATGTGAATACTTCTTTTAATGAGAGTAGGCTGCCTTGGAGGCTTATTTCTTCTCTTTTAGTATTTATGTGCTTGGATAACTGTGGACTGGTGGTTCTGTGAAAGAGTGATTTTTGCCTTCCAGGAAACATTTAGCAGTTTTCACACCTATGAGTTGAGGATTCATGTTGGTGTCTAATGGGTCTCTGTATGTCACCAGAAATCCTGACAACTCCCCCTCTTGAATTATTTGACCCCAGATTTCAATTACATTAAGGTTGAAGAAATCTCTCTTGCCAGTAGTAAGATGATATTTGAATCTTAAACTGATCAGAGTTATTAAGCTTATGTTTAGTTCTTGAGGTCCTGGAACTTTATCCACTTACTTGATTAAAGTGTTTTGATTCATATGGAGAAATACTGCTTCTTTTATTGTTGTTGTAAAATTAATGTTCCTCTTGTTTGTTTTTGAGACAGGGTCTCCCTATAGCTCCAGCTGGCCTTGAACACAAAGAGATCTGACTGCCTCTGCTGGAATTAAAGGTGTGTGCCACCAGGCAGGCAAAATTAGTGTTCTTTATCTTTATTTTTACATTTTATTTAGTTACTTGGTTGGGTGGAGGTGTGCCACAGCACACATGTGGAAGTCAGGAGAGCTCTTGCGAACTCAGTTCTTCCACTATCTGTGGCCCTGGGATGGAATTCAGGTTGTCAGGTTTGGCAACAGTGCCTTTACCCTCTGAGCCATCTCAGTGCCCAAGAAATGCTTCTTATTCCTGTTCCCCAGCTTCTTATTGTGTTACCAAACTCTAACTGTTTAAATTAACCTAAATGTTAGCAGATCTACTGATTTGGAGGAAAGAAAGCTACAAAAACCTGTATTATTTTTATAGTCCTAAGCTCTTAGAAGGACTTTTCAGAGTTTCATTGAAAAATATTTGTATCCAAGATAAAAAGAGTTCAGGAGATTTGTTACAAAATAGTATGAATGTGCTTAACAGTACTGAAACATAAACTTTAAAATTAAGATGAACGTGAGTGAGGTGGCCCAAGCCTGCAGTTCCTGGATTCTGGAAGTGGAGCCGGGAGGATGGCCATGACTTCTAGGCCAGCTTAGGCTACAGAATTTTTCTGGTTCTCTACATTTTTTTTTGTATATAGATCCAGTGTTTATCTTTAGGACTTTTTTATTAGTACATTTTATTTCTTATGTGCATGTGTGTGGAGGTCAGAAGACAATTTTAGGAGTCAGTTCTTTCTACCATATGGGTCCCAGGGATTGAATTCAAGTCATCAGACTTTTTGGCATGCATCTTGACCTGCTGAACCATCTTGCCAGCCATATATTTAAGATTTTTCTTGTAGTTTTCTTAGTCTAAAGAGATGCATCTGAGCTAAGATGCATCTTTTTCAAAATTGGCTGTAAAATTTTACGTTTACAGTTGAATTATTACAGTTATACAATATTGTACTCAGTATAAACCCTATAAGACATAAAATTAAATGAGGTTTTAACCTTTAAAAAAGATCTCCATTTCACTGTTAAAATACATAGTTTCATACAGAAAAATTCATTTTTAATGCAGTTGACACTAAGATGTTGTACATGCGTTTCTAATCTCTGTATATCTGACTATTACTAGTCACAGTCGGTTACTTTCTGAGCTCCTTGGCATCTGAGCATAGATGTAAAGTCATCAGGTAGATTTCAATGGTAATGTTTTTCACATCTACTAATTATTAAAGAGCAAATTTTTATGCTTTGAAGAATTATTTTTTTAAATTAAAAAAAAATTTAGTAACCACATAATTAGAAGCATTTCATTACAACTTTAACATATTCAGTAACACACTCCAGAGCAAGGACACATCTCTTTCGAA
>NW_008335053.1:644504-645476 GCF_000622305.1 Nannospalax galili
TGCAGAAAGACTCATTGGTTTTGTTACTGAGATGTTAGCACATGCATCTCTAATCTGCATGTATCTGATTATTACTAGTCCTAATTGGTTGCATTTGGATCCATGGCACCTGTGTATGTCTATGAAGTCATTGGGTAGATTTCAGTGGTAATGTATATCACCTCTACTAATTAGCATGACGTAAATTTCCATGCTTCCTACTCAAATATAATACATTTAAAAAAATTTGTTGATTCTTTTTTGTGTATGTGTATATCACACAGAACATCCCAAACCATATTATTCGACTATATACCCACTTTCCAGAAGGCACCCTCCCATAGCCTCCCCCCCCCACACTAGAGCCCTTATACTCTGATATCCCTGCTACTGTCTGCTGTGTTGTCGGCACCCCCAGCCATTCCTCACTACTTGTCCATCTGGTGAATCTAGTCAGCCTATCTAGGGGTGTTTGTTTTAGGAAGGTCAGCTCTTCCTCATCTAGCAACAATCACTTGTCAATATTCCTTTAGATAAGATTGGGGTCTGCTGTTCATTTTTCCATGTCTATGCTGGGGTACTATCTGGGAGTCCCTTTGGCCACTCTGCCCAACAACTCAAAATAAGGTATCTCCTATCTGGCATTGTTGCTTGTTATGTATCCTTTAGCTATGCATATGGGCCCTTAAGAAATTATATTGGCCCCTTTAACCTTTGGTTATACTTTCCTTTTAGGTGTTTAAGGCCATACATTTGGCCCAGATAAACCAATTAATTTTTAATCCTGGGGTCGTTTGAGGATCTGTTCCTCAGAGGGCAAATGGGCTTGGGAGGAGCCCCTAGCTCCTTTCTTTTAACAGTTCTGCCTAAGTAAA
This sequence comes from Nannospalax galili, assembly GCF_000622305.1. Taxonomy (NCBI): domain Eukaryota; kingdom Metazoa; phylum Chordata; class Mammalia; order Rodentia; family Spalacidae; genus Nannospalax; species Nannospalax galili. The sequence goes on from NW_008335053.1 coordinate 645,359, forward strand.
GATAAGTCAAAGGTCCTGCTCTACCATGGTTGGCTTCGCTTGGAAGCACGGAGGAAGTGATTCCTCTGTGTTGACCCTCCTCTTTATAGCCTGGACACTGGTTCAAGTCCATATGGTT
>NW_008335053.1:645501-648288 GCF_000622305.1 Nannospalax galili
AACATCCAAGAAGGTTAGTTCCACCAGTCTGGTATTTTTAATTACTGTGTGCCATGTAGATAAATCTAGGGCAAAGACCAACTGTTCTCAGATAAACTTTACCTAGACATATATTTCTTGATCTCCTATGTATAATTTGTCAGTAGGTTGTAGGGGTAATATGGATCCCTCTGGTTTTCAAAACCAGCTAGGCATTATTTATCTCTCACATTGTCTCACCCTTCCGTCATGGTTTTCCCACTTAAGGTGCCCCCATTTCCCCCCTTTCTCCCTTAATAATACCCTTCTCCTACGGTCCTACCTCTCTTGAGCTCCTTCTTTCCCCTTATCCCCTAGGTTCCTTGTATACCCTTCCCTCCCCACTCCCTTAAACTAACCCAATTTTTATCCACATCTCCTTTCTTCAGGCCTGTTTCCTACTGTTCTTCTCTTTCAGGTTTTTTCTTTTCCTTTACCTCCCCATTTCCTTTCCATTATCCTGGTTTTTGTAGTTATGTCTGGATACATACTCACTTATTGGGTTTGGTTCTAGGATCCACATATTAGGTAGATTGTTGTTGTTGTTGTTTTCCCGAGTCTGTGTTCCTTCACTTAGTATAACAGTTTCTAGTTCCATCATTTACCTGTAAATTTCATGATTTCATCTTTCTTTACTGCTGAGTAAAATTCCATCATATAAATGAACCACATTTTCATTATCCCTTGTCAGTTGAGGGACACTTCGGTTGCTTCCATCTCTTAGCTATTGTGTAAAGAGGAGCAACAAATGTGGATGTACAGTGTCTGCAATAAGATGAGTTCTTTGGGTATATGCCAAGGAGTGGTATAACTGGGTCAAATGGTAGGTTCATTTGTAATTTTTTAAGAGTTGTCCATACTGCTTTCCATAGGGGTTGAACAAGTTTGCAGCCCCACCACCAGTGGGTGAGTGGTCTGCTTTCCCCACATCCTCTCCAACATTTGGTATCATTTGTTCCCTTGATCTTAGCTAGTCTGACTGGGGTAAGATGAAATCTTAAAGTGGTTTTAATTTGCATTCCCCTAATTATTAGTGATGTTGAACATCTTTTAAGATGTTTCATAGCCATCTTTACTTCTTCTTTTGAGAACTCTCTGTTCAGCTCCTTAGCCCATCTTTTAATTGGGTTACTTCTAGTCTTGATTCTCTGTTTTTTGAATTCATTATATATTCTGGATATTGAACCTCTGTCGAATGTGTCACTGGTGAAGATTTTGTCCCATTCTGTGGGTTTTCTGTTCACTTCCCTGGTTGCTTCTTTTGATGTACAGAAGCTTTTTAGTTTAATGAGGTCCCATTTGTTAATTCTTGCCCTTGTTTCCTGAGCAATTGATGTCCAGTTTAGAAAATCATGTCTGGTTTAGAAAATCCTTTCCTACACCTATATTGTAGGTTTTCCCAATGTTTTCTTCTAAGAGTTTCAGAGTTTCAGGCTTTACATTGAGGTCTTTGAGCCATTTGGAATTGACTTTTGTGCAGGGTGAAAGATAGGGTTTAGTTTCATTCTTCTACAGGTAGAGATCCAGTTTTGCTAGCACCATTTGCTGAACATGCTGTCTTTCCTCTAGTGAATATTCTTGGCCCCTTTGTCAAATATCAGGTGGCTGAAATTACGTTTACTCATATTTGGGTCTTCAATTTTGTTCCATTGATCTATGGGTCTATTTTTGTGCCAGTGCCATGTTGTTTTTATGTTAGCTCTATAATACAGCTTGAAATTTGTTATAGTAATTCCCCCTGGCATTGCTCTTAGTGCTCAGGGATGTTTTGGCTATCCGAGGTCTTCTGTGCTTTCTTATGAATCTTAGGATGGTATTTTCCAATTCTGTGAAAAATGTCATGGGGATTTTGATTGGCATTGCGTTGTATCTATAAATGACTTTTGGTAGGATGGTCATTTTCACAATATTAATTCTTCCAATCCATGAGCATGGGAGGTCCTTCCATCTTCTGATGTCTTCCTCAATCTCTTTCTTTAAAGATTTAAAATTTTCATTGTAGAGCTCCTTAATGTCTTTGGTCAGGTTTATTCCAAGATACTTTATTTTTTTTTGCAGCTATTGTGAGGGGGAGTGTTTCCATGTGCTCTTTCTCTGATTGCTTGTTATTGAAATATAGAAAGGCTACAGACTTTTGTAGGTTAAATTTGTAACCTGCCACTTTACTGAACTTGTTAATTTCTAGGCGTTTTCTGGTGGAATTTTTGGCTTCTCTTGGATATAATATCATATCTTCTGCAAAACGGGATAATTTGATCTCTTCTTTTCCAATTATTACTCCTTTAATTTCCTGCTCTTATTGCTCTTGCAAGAGTTTCAAGCACTATGTTAAAGAGAAGTGGAGATAGTGGACAGCCTTGTCTGGTTCCTGATTTTAATGGGAATGCTTCCAGTTTTTCTCCATTTAGAATGTTGGCTGTGGGTTTGTTATATTTGGCGCTAACTATGTTGAGGTATTTTCCCTCCAGTCCATTTCTCTCTAGGACTTTGAACATAAATTCATGTTGAATTTTGTCAAAGGCCTGGAACTAACCTTCTTGGATGTTTAACAGACATACTTTGAGGCCTATACTAATTTGGTCAGAGGGACATAAAGGACAGTTTTTTCTCCTTGCCCTCCTAGGTTGACTAGTTACAGGATGTGGGAGACAGGCTTGAGCCTAGGGTGAAAGTCCTAATGACAGCCACACAGCAGGCCTGAGGCAACGGCCCAACCACTGGAGCCACAAGAAACGCCTTGTGACATTTGCTTCCATTGGCAGATCATGG
>NW_008335053.1:648996-649498 GCF_000622305.1 Nannospalax galili
GTATTGTATTGTCCTTTTCATTTAATTCCAGGAATACTTTTATTTCTTTCTTAATTTCTCTTTTGACCCATTCATAATTCAGGAGTGTGTTGTTTAATCTCCATGTGTTCATGTGGTGATTAGGGCTTCTTCCAGTATTGATTATAAGCTTTGTTGCAGTCTTTATTGTGGTCTGATAGAATGCATGGAATGATTTCAGTCTTTTTATATTTGTTGAGGTTTGTTTTGTGCCCCAGTATATGGTCGATTTCGGAGAAGGTTCCATGGGGTGCTGAGTAGAAAGTATGTCCTTTGGTGTTTGGGTGGAATACTCGGTAAATATCTGTTAAGTCCATTTGATATATGGTTTTGTTTAATTCAGATGTCTCTCTGTTAAGTCTCTGGCCTGTTGACCTATCTAATGGAGATAGTGGGGTATTGAAGTCCCCTACTACTAATGAGTTGGGATTAATCTGGGTCTTATAGTCCTGTAGTACTGTTTTTATGAAGTTGGGCTCACTGG
>NW_008335053.1:649651-650318 GCF_000622305.1 Nannospalax galili
GAGTTTCTTGCAGACAACAAAAAGATGGGTTTTGTTTCTTAATCCATTCATATAGTCTGTGTCTTTCAACTGGGGAGTTCACTCTGTTAATGTTTAAAGTTATTAATGAAAGATGAGTATTGAATCCTGTCATTTTTATTTCTAGTTACATTCATCATGTAGGTTTACTTTTCCACAGTTATACCTTCATTGAATTTCTTTCCACAACCCCTTGGGTATAGTCATTCCTTTCTTCAGCTCTTTGTATTGCTTCCTGAACTCTCTGAAGGGCTGGTTTTGTGGACATGAATTCCTTCAGCCTATTTATATCATGGAAGATTTTTCTTTCCCCTTCGACTATAATAGACATTTTGGCTGGGTATAGTAGTCTGGGTTGGCATCTGTGGTCATTTAAAACTGAGAATACTTTGGTCCAGGCTCTTCTGTCTTTCATATTTTGCACTGAAAAGTCAGCTGTGATCCTAATAGGGTTTCCTTTATATGTGCCTGGTTGTTTCTCTTTCGCAGCTTTCAATAGTGTGTCTTTGTTTTGTACATTTAGTGTTTTTACTATGATGTGCCGTGGAGAGTTTCTTTTCTGGTCTTGCCTGTTTGGTGTTCTATATGCTTCTTGTATTTGCATGGACATGTCTTTCTTTAATTTTGGAGGTGGGGCTATCTGAACCTT
>NW_008335053.1:650558-657790 GCF_000622305.1 Nannospalax galili
TGTTTCACTTCGTTCTTCATTTCAGCCTAAGTATTGTTCAATATTCCTCTTTTCTGAATTCTTTCAGAAGTTTATGCCTTTCTTCCTTCAGTTCTTTGATTTCTTTGTTTGTATATTCTTTACATTCACTGAATTCTTTTATTATGTTTATAAGTGTTCTTTTTAGTTCCATGTCCTGCATTATCTCTAGGGGGGTTCTCTTTGTATTCCTCTAGAGGACTGTTGGTTTTGGTGGGGATATGTTATTTTGGTTTTTCATGTTATTTTTTTCTCTGTGATTTTGACATGTGAATTTCTTTCGTAGTTTGTGATTCTTGTGTGAGACTCAAGCCTTCAAGTTTAGTTCTGTTTCTTTTTGTGAACTTTATGTGTCTTTGTGGTTTACTTTTTGGGCATGCAAGGCTGGTTCTTCTAAGCTTCCAGTTCTCTCTTTTGATTTTATATTGGAATGGCCAGATTGCTTTTTTCTTCAGGAGTTCCCACAGAGGCCCAAGTCAGATGAGGACCAGATGCTCTCAGGCTTTCTCCTAAAGTCTGGATCCCTCCAGGATAGATTTTGGCCTCAGGAATTTGGGGGTTGGACTTGCCTGGGAGGTGGGCCCAGGAAAGATGCTGGTCTGGGGCAGCTGCTGATGGTGTCACCCAGAGATGCAAAGGAAGCTGGCGGCGGGAGGTGGCCCCAAGGGCACCTGGGGACTGCATTGAGTACCTGGGTTGGTCTGGATGCAAAGGATCAAGAAGAGGAAAGGTCAGCCCTGGCGTCCAGGAAAGAGGCTGGTGGGTTGTGCAGACCCAGGGAGGCAGAGGGAGGTGAGGATGGGACCAGACCTAGAAGCAGTGCTCCTGGGAACCTGAGAAGGAACTGAGTTGTTCTAGATGCACAGGATCAGGAAGAAGCAGTGGTGGTTCCCCAGGTGTCTGGAACACCCAGACAAGGAATGGGACAAGACCCAGGCTAGGAGGAGAGACCAGTGGGTTTGATGGGAGGGTAAGTGAGGCTGGGGGAGTCAAGGCAAGGAGGACAGGATAGACTTACCCCAGAGAGAGAAGCCGGTGGGTTGGAGAGAAGCCTGGGGGTCCTGCAGGCCCCCAGAAGCAGAGCATGTCCTTTAATTTTTAAGTGTATAAATTAGCATTCATCTTGAAAATTACATAATACTAGATGGATTATTAAAGTTCCCTGAACTGTTGCACTAAGTTCTTAATTTAGGGAACTAAATGTACTCAATAGACATTGAAAAAAAATAGTTCAGCTCAAATGCTTTCAAAATAATCTGAACTTGTGATTTCTTATATATATTTTTTTTTTCTGATAGGCTTTCAAGGATATGCTGTATTCAGCTCAGGACCAGGCACCTTCTGTTGAAGGTAAGATGAAAAAACTTCTAGCTTAGTCACAGAACACCCCTTTTAAAGGAAAGATATTTTTAAAGTGTGAAATGACTACTATAACTTTCCCTATTATGTAGATCTTTTTCAGTTTTGGTGATCTAATTGTTTTTTTAAATTTTATTAGGCTTTCAAGGATATGCTGTATTCAGCTCAGGACCAGGCACCTTCTGTTGAAGGTAAGATGAATTAACTTCTAGCTTAGTCACAGAACACCCCTTTTAAAGGAAAGATATTTTTAAAGTGTGAAATGACTACTATAACTTTCCCTATTATGTAGATCTTTTTCAGTTTTGGTGATCTAATTGTTTTTTTAAATTTTATTTATTTTTAATTTTTATTGAATTTTTGTGTATTTCATACAGAATATCATCTTTATATTCCCTTCTCCTTTGGCACCCTCCTAAAACTCCCCCACTGGAGTTTATGCATTTTGTCATTTGTGTTAAGGCCTCGCATGTAAAGTTTGTGTCCCCAAATGCCCCTCACTACAAGTTCATCTACTGGCATCTAGTCAGCCTGTCTAGAGACCCTCCCTTTAAGAAGATCAGCTCTTCCTCACCCAGCAGTAATCAGCTGCCAATAATTCTTTGACCAAGATTGGAGCCTGCTGTCCATTTCCACAGTTCTGTGCTGTGTTTTTGTCTGCTTTAGTTTGCATGAGCCTTGTGCATGCTGACACCATTGCTGTAGGTTCATATAAGAAAAGTCCCAGGAACCTGTAGGAATATTTCTGTATGGTCATGCATACTCTGCAGACTCTTATTCTCTGCGTTTTGGCCATTTGTGACCTTTGGTATTCCTGACCTTCTGTTACATGAGGGATCTTTATTGATGAGAATTGAAAGATGCATTAGTGTTCTCATCATGTCTTGTTCTATGTTCCATGAGCTGTAGGTGTAGAGGTTGTATCCTAGATGTGCCACTCAGGCTTGGGCAATTCACAGAGTTGTGGGACTCTGTAACTATCTCTGTCTCTTGAAAAAGAAGCTTCTTTGATGGGTGGTGATTGGAATACTTGTCTATAGATTTAAGGATTCATATTATATTAGTCTAGGATGTGAAAGCCTTGGAGTTTTCTCTAAGATCTATGACTTCTCCAGCTATATGTATTTGGCTAGGTTTACAGAACCACACATGAGTTTCCTCCCATTGAGTGGGCTTTAAGTCCAATTAGGTAGCTGTTGATTGCCCCCAAGATAAAAGTGCCACTGCTGCACCAATATCATTTGCTGTGCTGGTCATTAATGGTGGTTTTTAGGACTTGAAGCTGGGGTTGGTCCTTGATGATCTAATTGTTTTAATGTTTTAATCTCTATCTCACATGCAACTTTGTGGTAGATCTTGTTATATATACTCTTACATATTTGCTTTTGTTTGGATATGAAACACCTCCCATAGGTTCACATGCAAAGGTTTGAATCCTGTAGAAGTTGTGGAGACTCTGAGGGGGCATGGGGGGGGTGTTCCTGAAGGAAGCCAGTCACTGGGAGTGTGCCATAGAATGACAGACCTTGTCCTCAGTTACTGCCAGTCTTTCTCTCAACCAGCTCTCTGCCATGAGGTAAGCTGTATTGTCCTACCAGTTGCTCCCTGACCTGATATTTAGCTTTACCATAGTCCAGAAACAAGAGCCAACCAATCGTGGACTATACTGGGCATGGTGTTTTGCAACTATACTGGGCATGGTGTTTTGCATGCCTTTAATCCCAACACTTGGAGAACAGAGGCAGGTGCATGTCTATGAGGTCCAAGCTGGCCTGGTGTGCCTAATGAGAACGGTTTGTCTCAAAATCACATCCACAACAACAGCAGCAAACCAAAACAAATTGTTTTGGATGTTTGTCATATGTCAAAGACCTAACACATCATCTTAGGACTGTAAATGCTATTGATTTAGTTTGAGTACTTTCTATGTTGCTTCCCTTCCTCAAGTGTTTATATCCATCCATCCATTTACCCAGTCAACCTATCCATGAGTCCTTACTCTATAATTTGTTAGGCCAATGTTACTTTTGTGTTCATGCACATGTCTTTAGAATGGGACTAGTAAAACAATGTAGGATGTTGAGTGTGTGTTTCTAGTAACATCTTTCAATTACTTTTTATCAGTTATTGGATAGAAACTGGATTTTGTGAAAGTATATTTAAACTGACAGATACTTCTGGTCTGAAAGTAGGGTTACTTTGATCTCTGTTGTGGAGTACGAATGTGTTCCAAGCATGTAGGAGCGTGTGCTGCTCTCTCATGGGAAACACTACATGCTTATTGGTTCTTTGTACTTTCATGCAAATATGCTATCAAGCCATGTAGATTTTATCTTCATCAACTTGAATTTTTCTCTTTTGAAACACTGGAGATAGAAGACATTAGAAAGTGGTTTAAAGAAATCCTGAGTAATACTGAGGTTAGAAAATGTTATTAAATATACTTTAATTCTCCCATTTGCATTGTGGTTTATATTGACTGTTTTTTGTATAGTGTTAAATGATAAATCATACCTGCATTTTTCCCTTCCTGTTTTTATTTTCAGTCTTTTAAAATTTATTTTTATTTTATGTGTATGAGTGTTTTGCCTGCACGTATATAAGTGCACCCATGTCATACAGTGCCCACGGAAGACAGAAGAGAGCATTGGATCCCCTGGAACTAGAGTTATGGACAGTTGTTAGCCACCATGTGGGTGCTGGGAATCGAACCTGGGTCCTGTGCAAGAGCAGTCAGGGCTCTTAACCACTGAGCCATCTTTCTAGCCCCATGTAATGAATTTTTTATAGTAAGAGAAATAGGTTCATTAAGTGTGAAATGATTTATTTTCATAAAAGAATATTAGATAAAGGCCCAATGTGGTAGCACATACCTTTAATCCCAGCACTTAGGAGGCAGAGGCAGGCAGATTTCTGTGCTTTAGAAGCAGCCTGTTCTTCATAGTGAATTCCTCACCAGCCAAGGCTTCAGAGTGAGATCTTGTCTATAAAACAAAACAAAACAAAACACCCCCCCAAAAAAAACTGTAATGCATGCCTATTCTGAAGCAATCTAGGTAAGAATACTGAAGGACTTATTCTCAGATATTCCTTATTATCCCTAATCTCCTTTGATATACATCCTTCTCCTCTATACAATCTATTGTTTCCATATAACTGTATTTACAGTTGCCAATCTATGACTAAGAGGTAGCTTAAAATTCCGTGTTAATGATGCTAGTGTATTGCTTTTAAAATAATAGCATAAAAAGTTTTCACTAGTTTCCGTTTCCACAGAAAGACTTGTAGATACAGAATCCATGACAGAAGACATGTGGAGGCAAACTTCAGTATTGAGTCCTTGGAGTCAAAATTTCATAGAGTAATGTTCTGGTTTCGAGGAATTTTTGAAAAATGATGCTAATATTTAAAACTGTATTGTATTCTTACAGTTTTCGGTTTCCATGTCAGTGAGAATATTAATCTGTTGGTATTTGTGACCTATTAAGCCACAAACTAGAAATTTCCTTATCAGTAGATCAATCAGTCATACCTTAATGCATGATTGTCCTGAGTTAAGGTAGTTGTTTTTATAGATATCAAAACAACCTTTAATTGCTGGGCGTGGTGGTGCATGCCTTTAATCCCAGCACTTGGGAGACAGAGGCAGGCGGATCTTTGTGAATTCGAGGCCAGCCTGGTCTACATAGTGAGTTCCAGGACAGCTGAGGCTACAGGGAGACCCTGTCTAAAAAAGACAAAAAAAAAACAAAACAAAACAACCTTTAATTGTAGTACTCATCTGACACTAGGACAAAAAAAAACAAAACAAAACAACCTTTAATTGTAGTACTCATCTGACACTAGAAGTGTTAAATTTTCATGACATAGAAGAGTGCAAAATAAAAACTGGCATTTTTTTTCCCACTTTTTCCATGCCTTTGTTTCTTTCCCCAGTGTTATAGACATAATCTACCTAGGTGCATGTTCAATGCTTCTTTTTATTGTTGGGGAAATTGTGTCTTTATTATCTATTACACTTCTGAACTCAAATACATAAAATTCATATGCTGCATTTAATTAATCTGTTTTAGGTTTTACTATAAATTTTATAAGTTTTATAAAATAAAACTTAATTTTGTCATCTTTAAAATAATTAATGTTTTATTTTATATTATTTTATTTTTGTTGTTTTTGAAACAAGGTCTCATTATATAGACCAGCCTGGCTGGGAATGTGCTGTGTAGACCAGGCTGGCCTCAAGCTCACAGAGATGTCTGCCTCTGCTTCAAGTGCTGGGACTATGGGCATGCATGCACCACCAACCCACTTTTTTTGTTTTTTTTTGTTTGTTTGTTTGTTTGTTTTTGTTTTTTTAAGATAAAAAAATCATTTTTTATTTAAAAATTTTTCTTAACTAAAAATATCTTTATTTACTATTTTCATTGTATGTGTATGAGTGTATTGCCTGCATATATATGAATGCACCCATGTCATGCAATGCTGCAGGGGTCAGAAGAGGGTTTTGGATTCCCCTGGAACTGGAGTGAAGGATGGTTCGTAGCCACCATGTGGGTGCTGGGAATCGAACCCAGGTCCTCTGCAAAAGCAGGCAGTCAATGCTCTTAAGCACTGAGCCATTTCTCCAGCTACTATTTCTTAATTTTTTAAATGAATGATTATCACTTTTTTCAACTTGAGGGCTGGGGATTCTCATAACATGCTCCAAATCAACTGTATGCATGCATGTGGAAACCAGAGGTTGACATGGTGTCTTACTTCAAAGAAACTCCCAACTTTATGTCTTATATAGGACAGACCTAAAAATGAAATGATTCAGAAAGACATTGTAAGAATGGAATAAGTTATGTGAAGCAAAACAAGCCACACGAAAATACATCTGTAATACTAAAGGAAAATTTTGCCAAAGTTAATACATGTCAAGATGGTACTTCTAATGCTGGAAGTCATTCACAATGAAGGCAGTATATTTATGGATTTTGGACTGGGATGTAGCTCAGTTGATAGAGTACTGACCGACCATGCAGCAAGCCTCAGATGTGGCAGCACATGCCTTTTCACTTACTCAGGCGGTGAATTCAGGAGGTTCAGGTCATCTAGTCTACACTGTTTGAGGCTAGCCTGAACTACATGAGATACTGTCTCAAAAATAAAAAAAGTTTCTACGGATGTTCATATGTTAATAATCTATCAACTTCTTTTAGAAAAGATAAACCTCTGGCATTGCAAAGATAGTGAGTGGAAAAACATTAATAATAAAATAATCTCATATATAGCCAGTAAAAGGCAGAATTCAATATAATATATATATAATACAAATGATTTCAGAAATTGGAAGTCATATCAGATCTTATTAGTATATTAATTAAGAATTCTACTTTTACATTTTCTGCTTGCTATGCCAGATTAAATTATTTGCTATAATATTTCTGTATATATGCATGTTTGTGTGTTTTTTTTAAGTCATTTTATTTTTTAATGTAGTAATAAGTACAAGTTGAAAAATATGATACATTTGAGAAACGTAATTTTGTTTTAGCTTATGTATTATAAAAAGAACATAAATTGTTAGTTACAGCAGTGCATGCTTATCACCAAACATAATTCAGAGTAGATACTCTCTCTTTCTCTCTAATAAATACCCATTTCATTTTTTTTAATTAGAAGAAGCATTTCATTACAACAGCATTAACCTATTCAATAACATTTTTCTGAGCTAGGGTACATCTCTTTCAAAATTGGCTGCACATTTCTAGGTTTACAGATGAATTATTACACTTATATAATCTTTTACTCATTATAAACTCTATAAGACATAAAATTAAATGAGGTTCCAACGTTTAAAAAAGATCTCC
>NW_008335053.1:663260-687173 GCF_000622305.1 Nannospalax galili
AGTATTGGTTCCCCAGGTGTCTGGGGCCCCAAGACTAGGAATGGCACAGGGCCCAAACTAGGAGTAGAGAACAGCGGGGGAGATGGAAGGGTGAATGTGGCTGGGTGAGTCAAGGCGTGGAGGGCTGCTCTATAGACTTACCCCAAGAGGCCTGAGGATAGGAGTGCAGGCTAGGAGAGTTAGCTGGTGGTGCAGGTCCAGGGGAGCAGAGAGAGGTGAGGGCAGGGCCTGGTCCAGAAGCGGTGCTCCTGGGGCCCAATAAAGGCACTAAGTTGGTCTGGGTGAAAAGGATAAGGAAGCAGTATTGGTTCCCCAGGTGTCTGGGGCCCCAAGACTAGGAATGGCGCAGGGCCCAAACTAGGGGTAGAGAACAGCCGGGGAGATGGAAGGGTGAATGTGGCTGGGTGAGTTAAGGCGTGGAGGGCTGTGCTATGGACTTACCCCAAGAGGCCTGAGGTTAGGAGTGCCGATGTTTTGTTTTTTAATAATATTTTATTTATAAACTAACTTTTAGGTTAGATTATGTGATCTGAGACCAAGTTAAAGTTTTTGACATAATAATGGTCAGGCCTACTGTTGCCCTATATGTTAACAATAGGGAATTTCAGAGGTAAACTTATATACAAACAATATCCTGTGTATCCTCTCCTCCCCTCAACTAGGGATAGACCCCATGGTGCATGATTGATATTTACCCTACCACTGAGCTTACCCTTAGCTCTTTTTTTAAGTTTTCATTTTGAGGTAGGGTCTCACTAAGTTGCCAGACTAGCCTTAAACTTTCTCTGCTTTAAATCTCAACTTAGCCTGCCTTAAACTTGTGATCCTCATGATAAAAAGGGCATTTATTTATTTATTTATTTATTTGTTTTTTATGTGTACAAGTATTATGCCTGCATATATGTAAGTGCACCCAGGTTGTGCAGTGCCCGCAGAGGCCAGAAGAGAGTGTCAGATCCCCCTGGAACTGGAGTTACGGAGAGTTGTTAGCTGCCATGTGGGTGCTGGTATTCAACCCAGGTGTTCTGGCAGCCAGTGCTCTTAACCAGTGAGCCATCTCTCCAGCCCCAGGCTTTTTAAAAATACTGATTTTACCAGGCGTGGTGTTGCATGCTTTTAATCCCAGCACTTGGAGGCAGAGGCAGAGGCAGAGGCAGGCTGATCTCTGTGAGATCGTGGCCAGCCTGGTCTACATAGTGAGTTCTAGGCCATCTGGGGCTGCAGAGAGACCCTGTTCTAAAAAGAAAAAATAAATTAATTAATTAAATAAACAAACAAACAAACACACACACCCTGCCCCCAAAACCGATTTCTGCCTTTTTCTCAATGTGGGATCTTTGAAAAGACTGAATGAGGCAGTACCAGAGCAAATGTTTAATATATGGAATAGATGTCATAAATACCTAAGGAAGAAAAAAAAGAACATGGGGTAAAAACTGAGGAAATCTGAGTAAATTGTGGACTTTGGTTAATAATAATGTATCACTATTGGATTATTAATTGTGATAAATGTGTTATATAAGATGGTTATGGCAGGAGGAACTTGGGTGAAGTTTATATGGGAACTCTGTACTATATCACTTTTTGGTAAATTTAAAACTGTTCTAAAGTGAAAATTTTATTTTAAAAGAAAGTAGATACCATAAGGTTTTATACGGTTGCCAGAAGCTAAATGTAGATTTAGCTCCAAAGTTTCTAGAGTTCAGAGTATAGGCTAGAGGAGAGAGTGTTTTCAGCAAGGTGGCTTAGTGGGGGAAGGTGCTTGTTGCACCAGCATAATGACCCGAGTTCAATCCCTATAACCCATGTAAAGGTGGAAGGAGAAAACAGACTCTATACAGTCTTTGATCTCCACATATATGCTGTGGCATATGTGTCCCTATATCACACACACACACACACACACACACACACACACAACACAATAATAAATAAAAAAAAATTTAAAAATACACATGAGGTAAATTTCTACTAAGTAGCTCCTCAGGAAAGGTCAGCTTTGAGCAGGAAATAAAAGCAAAAATTTCCTTTGGCCTCTCATGAATAGTATTTGGTTTGTGTGGTAGACAGTATCTCTGACAGTTTCATAAAAAGCATAAGACATTAGGTTTTATAAGATTACTTCTTAAAATCCAGAGATGCAATCTGAAAATTGATTCCTGTGATCTACAAGTCCCTGATCTGGTTCTGTTCATGATTTCACCTTCTGTATCTTCCATTTGCTTGCTAGACTCCACCAGTCACATTGTCTTCCTTCCCGTATCTAAATCAGGCCTAGCTTGGTCTTGTGTTCAAGCTTTGCTATATCCCTGTCTTGAACCATTAGATCATTCCATAGCTATGTCCTTCAGAAGTCCTGATACCCAATCTAATGTAACTATTCAATCACATTATTCATATCATCTTATTTTGTTTATTTCTTTGCATAACATTTGTCACAGTCTGATGTTTTGCTTTGTTTTGTTTCGTGGATACTGGGTTTCAGTATGCTGTCCAGGTTGGCCTTGAACTTACAATCCTCCCACCTCAGCTGAGATTATAAGTATGGGCCACTGTGCCCAGCTCTAGAATACAAATCTTTGTGGCCAAGATTTTTTTCTTACTGTTTTCTATCTATTATCTAAAATATGTATGACATTTACATGTTTACTTGGCTCATGAATAAGTAGGAATAAAAATGAATCCTTACCTTCAATCTCATATGAAACCAAACTATTGTTAATAGGAAAAAAAAGAGGCAAACCAATCTAGCTTTCTTCTCTATGTAGTGGGTTTTTTGTGGTTGTTATTTGCATTGTTTTCCTTTCATTTAAAAATTCAAATTTTTCACTTTTAGAATATAACATTTTACCTGCTGGTTAGGTGACTAGAAATTTTGGTTTGTCATTAATGTTCTACAGTGTTGGCATTTTGACTTCATAGAATAATATCATCTAATGTGATACATATAGCTTTCTTTAAAAATGAGCAGAGAAGAATGAGATATAAGACCTAAATTTAAGGGTTTTGGGTTTGTGATGTTTTGATAAGCCATGCCAAGAAACCGTATTTTCAAATTATTGAGACTGTATTTTCTGCAGGACACTAAGCTTTTTTGTGTTTTTAGATGTTTGTTTGCCTCCTTTCAAAGATACATGAAATAGATACATATTTGAAAGATCACATGTGAGTTGGTAGAAGCTTTTTTTTTTTTTGGATGTGTTTAATTACTCTGATTAAAATTTTACATGTTCTTTTAATTAAAATAACACTGGTAGCTTTCCCTTTATGTTTATCTTCATACTGTTTTGTAATGGATTCCTCTTGGTGGGGATGTACTTAGCCAGCCATAGTTAAATACAGCTCTGGTTCAGTTAGTACAGAACTCTATTGGACTCTAATGACTAGAGACCATGAAGGTTGTAAGTAACTTTTCATCACATGAGCCTCTGTTTTCCTACCATTTTTTCTTTAAGTGCACCATCTTCTCCCCAGTCTTATACATGGGTTTTGTTGGAACATTTTGGCTTAGATTTGTTTATTCTTGATTAGCAGATGTGTTGCAGTTTTCCTGTACTCCTTAGGATTGAGCTGTTAGTGGTATTGAAGATGAAAGTATGCTTGTAAATCATTCATTCTGATTATGTGCTTGAGTGAACAGATTCCACTTCAGGCATTTTCATCAATACCACTCCATCCCTGGACCTTTGTTCTTTTTAACAGACGTGAGCTTTCTTTTTATTTTTTTCTGGAAAATGGAAGATTGGATCGCATTTCTAAAATTCATGAAGTAGTTTTTGCATGTATAGGATTACTGTCAAATATGTACATTCACAGGACATTACTTTTTCACGTTATTTATAACCTTGTCCCTTACCCTACCAACCCCACATTTTCTGTTTGTTAGGCTATATCTTGTTTTGTTTTGTTTTGTTTTGCTTTGAGAAAGGGTCTTACTACATAGCACTAGCTGGACTGGAACTTGGGTGTGTAGACAAGATTGGCCTTCAGCTCACAAAGATCCTCCTCCCTTTGCCTCTTAGAGTGCTGGGATTAAAGGTGTATACCACCATACCCTGCTGTGTTATTGTTTTATAAAAATTAGTTTTCATAAGCGTTTTGACCTATAAATAAAATCTTTGGTATTTATAGAAGGAAAATGAATTAATTTGCTACCTTTAGCTGGGCAGCTGCAAAGAGTAGTTTTTCTGACTTTGGTTTGTGTTATTTTGTCAGTGTGGGGTCTTAGCCATTATTTCTTTTCAAAAATCCTTTTGCTTGAAGTGAGTTTGTTGTATGGGAAGATTAAAGTTGGGACTGGTAATAAGTGAAATACTAAATTCATGTATAGACACTGCAGCTTTGACAGCCATAAAGAAAGAAATATGACTATGAATTGGAAATTGAGATCAGAGCCAAACCAACAATTGTAATTTCTTTTTAAAAAAATTTTATTTATTTTATTTTATGTGTATGAGTGTATTGCCTACATGTATGTGAGTGCACCTGTGTCGTGCAGTGCTGCGGAGGTCAGAAGAGGGCTTCAGAGTCCCCTTGAACTGGAGTTAAGGACGGTTCATAGCCGCCATGTGGGTGCTGGGAATTGAACCCAGGTCCTCTGCAAGAGCAGTCAGTGCTCTTAACCACTCAGCCATCTCTCCAGCCCCTGAGCCCTGTTTTTCAAGAATAAAATTCTGATGTATGCTTTGACATTGTGTGTGTGTGTTTAACAATAATCTTTGGTTAGCTTCCTCCACAAAGGATGTAAAGTCCCAACTGATATTCAGAGTCATGAAGCAGAGTTGAGGGTATGCCTTCTTTATCCTTATTTCATGTTTACATTGGAAAAGGGTTGTGTATTTATTTCTTTTGCATTGTGGACTGACAACATATGGATAAAAATGATTATTCTCTGAAAAAATGTACTGTATGTTCTTTGAAGATGCTGCCAACCTCAGTGTATTTTACTAATAAATAGAAAGGATATGCTTCCAAAGAACAAATAGCATTACTGTTTGAGTAGAACAGATACCTACTCTTTCATAGAAAGTGAATTAGAGATAATTTAATGCTCATTCTTAGACACTAGCTAATTATATAAATAGCCAGTAAAATCATATTATAAAAAATAAATGCAACGGAGGAGAATATAGATGGAAGACTGGAGGCAATGAAATGTTTCTAGTAAGGTTTTTAATCTTTGTGATACTGCAGAGTAAAATACCTTTAACAGTGCATAGAAAGTCAGTGTTAATCATTACACAATGCTATTTCATTTTTTAAAAATTTTATGATTTTTATTTTATGTGTCTGAGTGTATTGCCTGCGTGCACATGAGTGCACCCGTGTCATGCAATGCCATGAAGGTCAGAAGAGGGCTTTGGATTTCCCTGGAACTGGAGTGAAGGATGGTTCATAGATGCCATGTGGGTGCTGGGAATCGAACTGGGGTCCTCTGCAGGAGCAGTCAGTGCTCTTAACTGCTGCACCATCTCTCCAGCCCCTATTTCCTTCTTTTATAATGTATTTTGATAGTAAGCTTATAGCAACAGCACACACAGACAACATTAAAAACATGTACATGTACTTGTACTAAGCTTGGTGGTACACATCTTTAATCCTAGCACTCTGGAGGCAGAGGCATGCAGATTTCTGTGAGATTAAAGTCAGCCTGGTCTACATACCAAGTTCCAGGCCAGCCAGGGCTACAATGACCTATCTCAAAAAAGAAAACAAAGAAACAAACATGTGCTTGCATGTAAGACAAGTCACTTAGAAAAATTTAGTGAATGGATGGAATCTACTGTGCGATAGAAATGCTGTAAGCACCATTTATTTGCTATCAGTAAGAAATTTATATTCTAAAAAATAACCAGGGCGGTTAGATGGCACTTGCAAAGCCTGATGAGTTTGGTCCCCAAATCACCAGGTAAAGGTGGAAGCAGAGAACTGACTCCTGAAATTTTTCCTCTAACCTCCACACAAGTGCCTGTGTCCCGTCCTCCCCTCCCTCACTTTCCCTCCCTTCCTCCCTCTCTTTATTTCTCTCTCCCTCCCTTTTTCCCTTTTTCTCTCCTCTCCTCTTCCCTCCCTTCCCCCTCTCTCCCCTCTCTCACATAGAACAATAATACAATTTTTAAAACTTTTTTAACTTTTAAAAAACTATTGAGAATTTCATGCATGCATATAAGGTGTTTTGATCAAATCCATGCCCACTCCCTCTCCTCCAACACCTTCCATACCCCCCCATCACTTTTTTCTGAAAATTTTGTGTACTATTTTTTTCTTTTTTTCCCCCATAGGGCTTTTTGCTACTGTTAACATCCGCCCCCCCCCCAGAAGGTAAACATAAAATCTTTTAGGGATTAGATAAGAGCTCCCAAATACTTGTGGCCAAAAAATTATTTTGTTTTCTTAAGACAGGGTCTGATTATGTTGCACTGGCTAGCCCCAATTGCTCAGAGATCTACCTACCTGTGACCCCCAAATGCTGAGGTTCAAGGTGTGTGCCACCATGCCTGGCTATAAAATAAAATTTAAAATCTTAAAAAAGTCCAAATGCTGGCATTATCTGGGAAAATTTAATAGGTGTGACGATTAGTGTAAACTGTCAGTTTGCCAGAATTTCTAATCACCTGGTAGATGGGTGTTTGGATATGTCTATGTGGGATTGCCTTGATTATGTTTATTGATACAAGAAGACCCATCTTAATTGTGGACATGACCTGACTCTGTCAGCAGGGAAAGGGAACTGAACACTAGCTACGTGCATTCGTTGCTTTTTGTTACTGATTATGACTGTGATGTAACTAGCCCCCTGGAGCTCCTGCTGCTGGGACTGTCCAGCTATTCTGGACTCTAACCACCAGCAGGTGGACTGTGAACTGAAATAAACCCTTTTTCCCTTAAGATGCTTTTGTTAGAGTGTTTTATCATGACAGTGGGAAAAGAAACTAAGGCAGTAGGTTAATTTATAATTGTTATAAAGTTGAATTCTTGAAACTTGTTCACATATTTTGACTTGCATTAATGCTTTACAACCCACATTTATATTAAAAATTCACACACAAATGGAACAATTGATTTGTTACCTGTTTTTCCACTTGCAATAATATACTTAGGTACCTTTTTTTTGAGATTGAAATGTTTTGCCTTAGTGGATCTTTAAATTCTATCTCTGCATATGTAGTATGCTAACTGGGTCTCTTCTGGCATAATTGTTAAACGTTGGGCATGGATAACACACAGGTTGGTGTCTTCAAAAAGGTGAATAAGATCCTGAAAATCACCTGTAGCTACACTCTTGAAGCGTAGATCAGTTTTTAAGTCCTGAGCAGTTTTCACATTAGAGGTTAGATGTGGTTGCAAATCAGTTCAGTGGACTTCTGATAGCATCTCATTTCATGAATTGGCACTACCAGGCCTATAAGGAGGAGGTTGTTTCACCTCTCCAGTAGAGGGCGCACTCTCACCTAGTAGCTTTTGTTCCCTGGATGCTTTACCACTGGTGGATTTGCCGGCACTCTGCTCTGTGCCAGCCATGGTATAGAGACCTCCTTACCCCCTTTCTCTTTTGGCTAGAGCTTGGTGAGCTACACGTGGCCCTGCCTTTAGAGAGCAGTGGTGACTGTGATCACAATTCCCTCTTTTGTTTAAAAATTAAGTTTGAAGGAAGGTCATGAAATAGAGAAGGGATAACTACAAAATGTTAAACCATAAAGCAGAAAAACCTGGGAATTAGTAGTGTAGACTGTACCATAGAGGAAGTAACACCAGACAAATGAATATGAGTATCCTACACTAGCTGATAAACTACTCCCTGATCATAACTTCTTATGTGTCTTTCCACCTTTCTTGATGTTCCTTCTTTACTGAACATCTATGGTAGCTTTACCTGAAGAATACAGAAGAGACCAAACAACTTCCCCTTAAATTTTGCCAACTTTAAACTTTAACATTTCTAGCTTGCTAATGACTAGTGTGGGAAATTCCTTCAAATTAATTATCATACTCTTTTTTGTTGTTGTTGTTCTTTTTGAGACGGGGTCTCCCTGTAGCCCCAGCTGTCCTGGAACTCGCTATGTAGACCAGGCTGGCCTTGAACTCACAAAGATCTGCCTTCCTCTGCCTCCCGAGTGCTGGGATTAAAGGCGTGCGCCACCACGCTCGGCCTCATTATCATACTCTTAAGATTATTTAGTAGAATTTTTATTTTAAAAAAGTAACCAGTAATTGAAAAAAATAGATCATCTTTAAAATTAATTTCCTATGACTACCATACACAGACACACACACATGCACACGCACATGCACACACAAACTTGATGGCCAAAACAACAGATATCCTCTCATAGTTCTCCAGGCCACATGCATATGTAATATGAGGGGTGTCTCTCTCTCTCTCTCTCTCTCTCTCTCTCTCTCTCTCTGTGTGTTAAATGCTGTCTGTTTTAGATACTAGATATTACTAGATATTTATGACCAATGCTTAGCATTAGATTCATTAATTAAGGGATACAGAGTGATTCTCTTCTAATGTTCCTACGTTCATTAACCAGAATTCTTCTGTAAAGAGAATTTGTCAGCTGGTTACTCTTAGATACAGGTCATTATAAGAAAGGTAGGGTAAATGTTTATTGCTTTTCCCTTATTTGCAACTTTTAAAGTAATTTTGGTTATGTAACATTTCCCAAAAATGAACAGTGAGATGTTTTGTTTTTAAAGTTTTTCTTATACAAATTCATATATCTAAGCATATTTAGTATGTTTTGGCCTAGTGCAGTTTTCTATTAATTATCAAATTCTCAACTTTGGCCAGTGGGGGTCTCTTTTAGGTCATTTCCATACTGATGATACATATTTATAGTCTGGGCCCTAGATAGAACCTGCAATTTGACCTTTTTAGAAATTTCTAGGATGTTTTACTTCCTTTAGAAGCTGTATACTGGGCATGTCTTTGAAAGCGTCATTGCTATTGGGCTATTTGTTGTAGACTTTTTCATTGGGATGAAATACTTGCATATATACCTGAATGGACACAGACACACACACAGACACACACACAGAGGGGGAGGGAGGGAGGGGGGGAGGGAGGGAGGAAGAGAGGAAGAGAGGGAGAGAGGGAGGAAGGGAGATTCTTGTATGCTTTAGCTGAGATTTAGTTTAAGGACAATAATAGTGTTAGGTATAGCAACCACAAACACAGCTCTCTAGACTATAGTATTAAGGGTATGGAATCCATATTGATTAACATTTCATTTTCTTAGTGGCAGGTTGAGAGGTGAAACATTGTTTATCACCTAGGAGATTAAGTGCCAATTTGTGGCTCCTGCTGAGAAACTGACCTGCTCTGTGCTTGTTACCAGAGATTACAATCAGTGGGATTGGAAAGGGAAATTGACTTTATGTTGGTGTTTTATCACATGCAATTAATTTTGCATAGACACCCCAGGCACATGAATCTTACTCCAGGTTGAAATGTCTATACTCTAACATAGTGTGATAAATATATTTTAGAATTTCTGTTGTTCCACAATTGCTGTGTAATTTCAGAATATGAAGGCCTTAGGCTTTCCACAAAGGAATTTTTTTTGTCATTACAAGAAAGTGAAGTAAGTAACTGTGTGCATTCCTTTTACAAAGACTAGGTCAGAATAAGATAATTTGTATCGTAACAAGATAATTTGTTTCTCAAAAAGACCAAAAACCAACCAACCAAACAAAAAACCCCCCACATCTTTCCAGCCCCCTAGTTTTTGCTCTTTAACAGCTGTTTGCTCCGTTGAAACAGATGCCTAAGATAAATTCAACTTTCTAGTTGTAAATAGGTAAATGCTTTTGGCTTGTAGCTTCTTATCTGGAAGTGAACTCGCCTCAAATGGATTTTGAGTGTTCATCTATTTGCTTGTCTTCTGGCAGTTCATACTAGTTCACAAAAGCAAATCATGTGTTGTTGACCAAATTTTCTTTTGAAGTTAGGTTTTGTTGAATAAGAGAATGCTATAAGACAAAATTTTAGAAGGCAGGTTTTTTTGTCTTTTTGAGACAGGGTCTCCCTGTAGCCCCAGCCAATCTGGAAGTCACTATGTAGACCAGGCTGGCCTGGAACTCACAGAGATCTGCCTGCCTCTGCCTCCCAAGTGCTGGATTAAAGGCATGTACCACCATGCATGGCCTGGAAGTCTTGTTTTTTAAACCTGCCATGTTCTCATTTTGTAGGATAAAAATGTATAGTTAGTGAAAATTTAAGTAGGGGGTATTCTTAGCTTATTGAATAAGTTGTAACCAAAGAGTATTAGCATTCTTGGCAGCCAGAAGTGCTTTTATCTGAGTGTGTCCCTTAGAACACCCTGGGGATTGTTAAAAATGTACAACTACCTGGATCCCATCCTGTACACTGTGTCAAAATCTTGGGGACTGGTTGGGAAATGTTGCTGTCAAAATACATTTTAAAAGCTGGGTGTGGTGGCACATACCTGTAGTCCCAGCACTTGGGAGGCAGAGGCAGGTGGATCTCTGTGAACTCAAGGCCAACCTGGTCTACATAGTAAGTTCCAGGCCAGCTGGGGCTACAGGGAGACCCTGTTTCAAAAAGACCCCCTAAAAATTATAGTAATAATAATAAACAACAAAAAAAAACAAATTTTTTTTTTTAGAAACTATAATGGAATCTTCTGGCAAACATGATGAATTAAATTTAGTGGAGTCCTGGAGCCTTTTCACACAGGCTTGTGAGGTTGCTTGCATCTCTTTTCAACCTTATGTTTAATGTGGTAGCTTGAAATTGGTGATGGGATTATTCATACTATGGAAATTGGCAAACACTGAGGGTCTGCCCACCCCTGTAGAGAATGATTACTAGCACAGTGTTGGTGGATTTAATAAGGTTGAATAGATGGGAAGTTTTAAATGCCTATAGGAAGGAATGAAGACTACTAGCATGAGTACATAGACCTTTAAGAAACAGCTAGGATTTAGCTATTTGTTATGAGCCAATAGTAAGATCCTTTTTCAAAGAGTCAGTGCTATATGTTAAGTTTTATAGAACAACATTAACAGTAGAAACATGACAGTGCAGAACATTAATCACCCTTTTCTGGAATATTTCTATGATCATAGGAAGCATGTTTTAGAAAAGGAAACTGAGAAATGGGGTTTCTTCTAGAAATGGGCCATCGGTATTTAGGACTAGGCTTTAAAATTATAAGAGAAGTTTAGACAGAGTGGTTCAGGGGTGTATTGAGAGTGGGCATGACCAGGATGATGAGCAGAATTTGGGTTATGCTATACCACCACACGAGATGGATTTTGTATCAGTGAGAATGGAGTGGCAAATTTTGCTCTCTAGAACTCTTGGAAAGTTAAACTTGCTCCAAAATTACACAGATGGAGATACATTGAGTTTTAGAATTGCATGGTGGAAATAAAATACGCATAAAATAAAAATAAATTAAAAAAAACTTAAAATTGTATGGTGGGTAGGTACTATAAATGGATTTTGATTAAAAATTTTGCATTGGGCAGGAAGATGGACTAAATTGGTGGTTGCTGACTGTGGCTGCATCTCAGAATTGCCTGATAATGTTCAAAAAAGAAGCGTGGTGTGCTCGAAGCTGCCTAAATCAGAATCTCAGGACTCAAGCACCCGTGTTTTTAGGTGGCTCATCAGGTCATTGTAATGTGTATCAGAGTTTGAAGATCCCTGGATTGGACAAGCCATAGTGTGTTTTTTCAACTTATAGTATAATTCTCTGTGCACAACAGCAGCACTTTGTTAGAAAATTTTGTTTTGTAAATACATAGAAACCTGCAGTATATAAGTACCTATGAAATTCTTAGACATATTTATTGAATCTAAGAACAGAAATTGTGATTTCATAATGGTTAGCAGTAAAAGAAATGATTTTAAAGTCCAGTATGTTTAAATTAAAATGCATTTCAAAACATAAGAAACAACTGAGGAAAAGTTTTGATTAGTTTTAGAGTCTTATTTCCTGATATTGGCAAAATATTGCTTAAGCTTTGCATTAGCCATATTGGGGCTTATTTTGTTTTTGTCTCCTACTTTCTGCTTTATTAGTTTTGAAAATTTGATAGAAGTCTTTAAAAAAAACAAAAATCCAGCAAAACTAAGCTCGTGCTAGCCTTACAACACAGTGAGAGAGTAGCTGCTATGTCCTGTGTCCTGAAGATAGATACACTGTTTCATCATTTTTTTACTCTTTTTAAAACTGGCTCCTGTATAATTTTATTAAAATATTTTATTATTTTTATTTTATGTGTATGTGTTTATTGCCTGTGTGTATGTAAGTATACCCGTGTCGTACAATGCCTGCAGAGGACAGAAGTGGCTGTCGGATCCCCTGAAACTGTAGTTAGGACAGTTGTTAGCTGCCATGTGGGTGCTGGGATTCGAACCTGGGGCTTCTGCAAGAACAGTCAGTGTTTTTAACCATTGAGCCATCTCTCCAGCCCCTCCTATATAATTTTATACAATTAAAATCTTTGTAGAAAAATAGATTATTGACATATTATATTGAATGCTTGGAGGAGAAACTCTTGGAAGGTCACACAGCTTCTCTCTGAGAATATTAATATATGAAATAAGAAACTGGATTATACTTGCTAATAATGTGAAGAGAGAGGAGACACACACACACACACACACACACACACACACACACACACACACACACACACACACACCTCTCTAAGAAAAACCCCTGATGTATAGAGCTCAGTACCATTAATATGGTTTTGATAATGCATAGTTCTTTTTTATGCACCAGTGGACTGTAGGGACCATGCCTTTGAGTAATGAATTGATGAATGTAATCCTTGTTCCCCAGGGTAGAGGTGGTGGGAAGGAAAGCGTCTCCTTTCCCCTCCCTGAGTTCTTTTCTCCTCTTCAAATATTAACCAGCTCCACCCTGCTGAGCTTCTGAGATCAGATGAAATTAGTGCTTTCTGAGTGGTCTGACTCCCTGAGTTCTGTTCTTACCTTCTTTCCTTTCCCACTCTCAACTGTGCCCACTGCTTTTCTTACTTTCTCCCTTTCACCTGCTACTTCTTTGTTAGGAACCCTGCATTGTCTTGCCTGTTTTTTTTTTGTTTTGTTTTGTTTTTGTTTTTGTTTTTTTCTCTCTGTATCTCTTTACTTTTCTCATTCTGTCTCACATTTGTCTGATCTTCTTTCCTGTGTCCTTGACTATTGCTCAGCCTGTTTCTGCCTGTCCTTGCCTTTTGGTCTTTTTGTCTCTTCATGAGTCTGTCCATTGCTTCTGTGTTATTGAGTTTTGTCTCTCCTTATTGATTTTTCTATGCCTCTCCTGTACTATTTCTCCTTGACCCAGTCTCTTTCTTTATGTCTTTCCCCCTTTATTGTTTTCTCTTCTGTTTTGCTCTAAGACCTCCTTGAGCTCATGCATGCCCCAGCCGGCCTTTGCTTTTGCTTTGCTTTCGTTCACCCTGTATATCATTATTCCTTTTTTCTCCCTTTAGTATCTGTCACTTCTGGTGCCTGGGCTGATTGAATAGGATGTGGATTTAAGAGTTTTCCTAGGGACTGGAGAGATGGCTTAGTAGATAAGAGCAATGGCTGCTCTTGCAGAGGACCCAGGTTTGAATCCCAGCACTCACATGGTAGCTAACAGCTGTCTGTAACTCCAGTTCCAAGGGATTCCACACCCTCTTCTGACCTCCGAGGGCACTGCACAACATGGGTACACCTACCTACATGCATGTAACAACACTCATCCACATAAAATAAAAATAATAAGTAAAATATTTTTTTAAAAAAGAATTGTTCTAGTTAGCTTTAACTGTCAACTTGACACAGCCTAGAGTCACCTGAGAAAGCGCCTCAATTGAGGGATTTCCCAGATCAGATTGGTTTGTGGGCATGTCTGTGGGAGATGGCTTTGATTGTTAATTGATGTAAGAAGTCCAGCCTACTGTGGGATGTACCATTCCCTGGGCAGGTAGTCCAGGGCTATGTGAGGAAGCTTACTAAGCAAACCAGCAGCAGTGTTTCTCCATAGTTTCTGCTTCAAGCTTCTGCTTGAGTTTCTGTTCTTACTTCCCTCAGTGATTATAACCTGTAAGGTGAAATAAACTCTTTCCTAAGTTGCTTTGGTCAGAGTGCTTTATTACAGCAACAAAAGATTTAAACTAGAACAAGAATATTCAATGGACATGTGATAATTGTTCACAATAACCGATAAATAGGGATCTCTATATTTTTGTTGAGTTGCATTCAACAATATATTACTCGTTTCCTTTATCTACTTTTATCTTCTTCTGTTTATCTTTTGGTCTGTTAACTCCAGATGTCTTTTTGGGCTGATATAACAACATAACTTAGGCCAGGTAATTTATAAGCAGCATAAATTTATTGCCTGTAGTTCTGGAGGCTAAGAAGTCCAAGATCAAGGTGCCAGCAGATTTGTGTCTGGTAAGAGTTCATTTCCTAGTTCAATGATGGTTCTTCTAGCTGTTTCCTCACATGGTAGAGAGACAAATAAGCTCCCTGAAAAAGTATACAAGTTCTATTTGTGAGTTTCTGTCTCATTTGCTAAATTTCTTCCAAAGCCTATGTGTCTTAACCCTATCACATTGGGGTGATATGAATTGGGGGAAGGCAGTACAAGCATTCAGACTGTATCCCTAATAGAAACTTACCAGCATATAGAATTTTTCTCATTAGAAATGAGTCTTTTTGATCTGTAAATTGGGGTCTTTATGCAATTTAAGACTGAATCTCCTTTTAGATACTTGAGATTTATACTTAGATCTCCTAAAGCTGTCCACTGAATCTACTGTCGTTTTGTCTTTTTTGTTGTTGTTCTGTGCTTATGTGTCTGCTGTACTCTTCTTTCTAGCCATAAATTGTTTTGTTTTTGTGTGTGTGTGTTTTTGTTTGTTTGTTTGTTTTTGGTCTTTTTGAGATAGAGTCTCCCTGTAGCCCCAGCTGGCCTGGAACTCACTGTGTAGACCAGGCTGGCCTTGAACTCAGAGATCTGCCTGCCTCTGCCTCCTGAGTGCTGGGATTAAAGGCATGAGCCACCACGCCCAGCTTCTAACCATAAATTTGAATACTGAGTATCTTTATCCTTAATAAAGGAAAACATGATTTTTAGAAATTTAAAACGTTTCCCCAAGTCAGTTTGTCATCTCTGTCTTCCAACATTTTATTTCACTTGATCTTCTGCATTCTGACTATTCTGGTTGTTATTTGCTTTACAAGTTGAACCACCTCCTTTTGATTTGCGCTCTTTGAATTTGGCTTTAAAGTTTGGGTAATATGAATTGGTGGGGATCTTATTGGTTGAAAACACAGTTTCATCCCCGTGGATTGTGCTGGTAAAGACAGATGAGTTGTCAGTTTCCTCTCTATGCACAGGAGAAATCCTCTGTTGTTCTCTCCATATTTTTTATAGGCAGATTCAATCTATACATTTATTTATTTGGGGCAACTTAAGAAGATGTGAACTATTCATGCATAATCGCTGATGCCCATGTCTTCTCAAGATTCCAGTTTGATGGATGCTGAGGGCCTCCCAGGTTTTTTTGTGCTTTGTTTTTTCCTCTTTCTTATACCAGTAGTACTCTTCTGTAATTGCTCTTCCAGACCACAGAGGAGGAGGTAGCAGACCAAGTATCTCTGCAGTGACCCCTGACACAGCTTAAGTCCTCAGTTTAACTCAATTCACATGAGTCACAGCAATCCTATGTGTTAGGAAAGCCACATATCTTGGAATTTAGAAATAGAGTGAAAGAAGTCCTGACATCTTATGCCATATTCTAAGACTCTGTTTGGCTAAAATCTTGGTGGCTGAAAGCATTGTTATCCATTCAGCTTTCCCATTGCCCTGGTCTCCAACTCAAGGAGAAATGGCTTACTAGTGACCAAAATGTCATTTTTCCTAAAAACATAGCCTAGGATTGTCCATCGTACAATAGTTTGTTGATGCTTTTACATTTTCTCAATACTGTGTCATGTCCTCATATACATAATGATGTATATTTTTTAAATTGTAAGAACAGCTAACAGGCTGTAGTCATCCACATTTGGATGTTTGGCAGACATTTTCTCAAAGAGGAGTAAAGTAAGTCTATCACTTCAAGAAAATCCTAAAGCATTGTCACCAATAAAAAAAAAAATGACAAGGTTTTAAGTGAAATTTTGAATTTAGGAAAAATTTTACCTGTCACTGTGCATTTGATAGCTTCCTCATACTTAATATTCTACTCTTGAGACCACTAGTTTTATTAACAAGTGTTGTTGTCTTTAGTTGGGAAGCTTGAAGTTTGAAATTAGAGAGCTAGCATGGCGTGGTTCTGGTGAGGGTGTTCGTCCAGGTTGCAGAGAGATCACTTTGTATCCTCATAGCATAAAGACAAATGGGGAGCTCTGCTATTTCTTTATGATATTCTTCTATGAAAACATAGTTTTTAAAAAATTTTATTACTTTTATGTGTATGAGTGTTTTGCCTGAATGTATGTAAGTATACCCATGCTGTACAATGCCCAGAGAGGTCAGAAGGAGGCACTGGAGCCCCTGGAACTGGAGTTATGGATGTTTGTTAGCCACCATATAGGTACTGGGAGTTGAACCCAGGTCCTCTGCAAGCAGACAGTGCTCTTAACCGCTGAGCCATCTCTCCAGCCCCTAAATAAAATATATGTTTTTAAAACGCTAGGGATGCATCTAAGTGGTAGAGCACTTGCTAAGCATGCATAAGGCCCTGGGTTCACATTTCCAGCACTGGGAGGAAATATATAGAAATATATGTACATATGTATGATTAAATATGTCAACTTTTTAAGGAATTACATAATTCAGTGAATATTTTCCCAATGACCAGTGATATATTACAAAATTGTGAGTAGCTGTAAGGTCCATTCAGAATACAGGATAGACAAAGGTGTTCTTTCCCAGTCATGTACACACATATACAAAATAATAAATAAATAAATCTTTAAAAATGTCATTCACATCTCTGCTCAGGCAAAAGAGAAGACATAACCATGCTGGTAAGCAGTAACATTTTCTTCCATGCTATTTAGTAAACTTGCTTATTTGTCAGTTACTGTATTCAGCAAGCAATTAAGCATTTATTGTATGCCTTTAAAATTTTTCTTTGAATGAAGGAATGAAAGAAATAAAACCTTTCAGATTTTGGGGAGGGGTGAAAACATATACTGAGTGACAAAGCAGTTTTTTGAAAAGCAAGAATGGTAAGATGAGTTGAATATAATAAAAGTGAGTTGATTCTTGGTTCAAATTTATTTTAAAACTGCAATTAGTTTTAAAAGCATGTAGAACAGCAGTTGAGAAGGATGAAATCTAAGGGATGTTAGCTAGCTGTTAGACCAGGAATTGGGTAGGTTGTTTAAAAGAGCCTGAAAGACAAGATTGGAGAGATACTGTGTTCTTCTAGCTTGATATTTAAGAAATACTGATTTCTTGATATAAGAATTTTTTTCCATTATTTCCTCTTGTAGAGAGGAGTAGAACCAAAGTATTTGCATATAAAAAAAACAGAACTATAGAAGTGAGAAGCAAAGCTATGCATTTCATACTGGCTTATGGTATAAGATGTAGACCTAGTGCATAATGTAACTTAGTTGAACACAAATATAATTTTATCACTTTTGTTTTTAACTGATAAGTTAATTTTTTTTCCTACATGAGAAAGCTAAATACTTGACTGTCAGTATACTGGTCCCAGAATAGGGTTCAACTTGATATATTTCCTCATGAAGTGTTTCCATTTGCAGGACTGGAAGAGCTGTGATTATTTATAGACTAGTGTGTTGTGGCCAGGTATTGTGATCAGTAGAATTATCAAATGTCTACAAGACCATTAATGTCGATGCATTTCATTTTATCATCATGTTTTGTAATTAAAACACCAAATAAACATGTGGGTGGATTGAAAATGTAGTTATATAATTTTTAATTGTACATTTCAGCACAGTATATGTCCTTTGTATATTAGTAAATTTACAGTTTTGAAGGCCAGGTGTGGTGGTTCACACTTTTAGTCCCAGCACTTGGGAGGCAGAGGCAGGCAGATCTCTGTGAGTTCAAGGCCAGCCTGGTCCACATAGTGAGTTCCAGGACAGCTGGGGCTACAGGGAGACCCTGTCTCAAAAAGACCCCCCCAAAAAATTACAGTTTTGAGAGTATTAATAACTTTTTACATAGAAAAAAGTTATAATCATATAACTTTTTACATAGAAAGTTTTTAAGGATTGTTTTGTATTTTTGCAAAAAATACACTGATTATAAACATCCTCTTTCCTTTCCCAGTTTTGACGTCCTATAATGGAATTTAAAAATTTTTTTATTTATCATTTTTTATATTTTATGTATATGCATGTATTGCCTGCATGTAGGTAAGTACACCCATGTCATACAGTGCCTGTAGAGGGCAGAAGAGGTTGTCAGATCCCCTGGAACTGGAGTTACGGACAGTTGTTAGCTGCCATGTGGGTGCTGGTATTCAAACCCGGGTCTTCTGCAAGAACAGCCAGTGTTCTTAATCATTGAGCCATCTCTCTAGCCCAAAATATTTTATTTATTATTTTTTTATTATGTGTATGAGTGTATTGACTGCGTGTAGGTAGGTGCACCTGGGTCATGCAATGCCTGTGGCAGTCACAAGAGACCATCGGATCCCCTTGAACTGGAGTCATGGACAGTTGTTAGCTGCCATGTAGGTGCTGGGATTTGAACCCGGGTCTTCTGCAAGAACAACCAGTGTTCTTAACTGCTGAGCCATCTCTCCAGTCCCTATAATAGAAATTTTTAAGGATTGTAAACCTGTAGAAGCAGGGCAGAAATATGAACTGTGGAAATTTGATGATGTGCACTAAAACTCTTATTTTTTTTTTATTATTATTTTATGTGTATAAGTGTATTGCCTGCATGTGTGTGAGTGCACCCATGTTGTGCAATGCTGTGGAGGTCAGAAGAGGGCTTCGGATTCCTCTGGAACTGGAGTTAAGGACGGTTCATAACTGCCATGTGGGTTCTGGGAATCAAACCCATGTCCTCTGCAACAGCAGTCAGTGCTCTTAACCACTGAGTCATCTCTCCAGCCCCTTTTTGGTCTTTTTGAGACAGGGTCTCCCTGTAGTCCCAGCTGGCCTGGACTATGTAGACCAGGCTGGCCTTGAACTCACCACTAATGAGAGAGTTCCCATCTTTAGAAGACAGAAACAGTTAGTGTCATTTGGTGATATTTATGCTTAAATTCCACACTTTACAAATTTTATTGTACAGCTGTATTCCTTGAAATCTTGCTAAAAAGCCATACTTTACTCATTACATCTGGGTTGGGACCTGAGGTTCTGCATTTATAAGTACCTGGGGTTTTGAAACTGTATGAATCACTTATTCATATATGGTATGTCTCAAACACACCAGGGTTTGAGAAACATTGCTGTGTGTCATTGTTTTACAAACGAAGTATTAGGAACTCCGAGAACCTCCTTCACTAGCTTAGAATACAGGTGCCATCACACCAGTAGGATTTATTTCCTTGATGTCACAAAGAGGTAGATTGCCAGAATTAGGAATTACAAAGCTGAGTGTGATGGCAAATACCTTTGAAGCTGGGCGTGGTGGTGCAAGCCTTTAATCCCCGCACTTGGGAGGCAGAGGCAGGCGGATCTCTGTGAGTTTAAGGCCATCCAGGTCTACATAGTGAGTTCCAGGACAGCTAGAGCTACAGGGAGACCCTGTCTCAAAAAGACCCCCCCCAAAAAAAATTAGGAATTACAATAATAATGAAAATAGTTCTCAGATTTTTGACTTTCATTTTCCAAAAGGAGAGACTTAGAGAGAAACCTTTTTAAATTTTCCGTATGTTAGCAAATACTCATTGGACCTGTGTGGAAATCTTGAAGGAGATAAAATAAATAATCATGAACCTGTAATCTCAGCACTCCAGAGGCTGATGCAGGCAAATCACCAATTTTAGGGTAGTTTTGACTATAGTCAGACTTAGTCCAAAAACAAAAAAATAACCCAAACAACAGTAACTACAAAACCCAAATAAGTAAGTAGGTAAATAAATAAATAAAGCAGGTCTTAGATTCTGCCCACTGAGAAGTTTATTTAGAAGTATTCAGCTATATGTATTTGCTTGTTGTCCTTCATATGTGAGGCAGACAAGGGAATCTCTTCCTACTGCTCCCTTAGTGTGACCCACCCCATCACCACTCCTTGTCACTGCACCTGAAGCCCTCTCTGTCCTTTGGCAAAATCTATCTTTTTTTTGGTCCTTCTCTGCTATTGGTAACACTCTGTTCAATGCTCTTTGATCTATTGCATTGTATTAATATATTGGGTTACCTGCATCATTCATTAAGATATAGCTCCTTACTCTTCTACCCATGCCCAGCTTAGAATTACCTGCATTGATTTGTACTGCCCAGTGTGAAATACATTTGTACTTCCCAATATGAAATACAGGAAGATTGTGGCTTCATTCAGTAAAGTCTTTTGAAGTTCAGATACACACTTTAGTTCAGAAATACATATTGTCAGACAGACTGTTCTGTGTTTAATAGTCCAAGTTGCTTTGAAAACTGATCAAATAGTGTTTTTAGGATGGTTTTAAACAGATTTGAGTATTGCATTATGGTTCTCTCTAGACATTTAACTTGTTTAGACCTAAGAAAAAATTGATTTCCAATTAACACCAGATTTTATAAGAAAGAAAATATTAAACAATGAATTCCTTCAAGTGGCATGTATTCCAAACAAAACAGGCAACATCTGTTAATTCAGCTGGGAGGACAAGGTTGAGTTTGATCCTTTTGCAATGTTTTGTTTTTCACTAGAATGGTTCTAAGTATAATATATTAAGAGAGAGAAAAGTTCTTTTAAGGTTTTAAGTGTTGTTCAGAATTTTATTTCAAGTATGTGTTAAGTACCTGTTTTAAATAGCACTGTTTCTTTTTTTAATTGAATTTCTTGTGTATTTCATACAGAACAGCTCAATCTTTTTTTTTTTTTTTTTTTTTTTTTTTTTTTTTTGAGGCAGGGTCCCTCTATAGCCCCAGCTGGCCTGGAATTCACTATGTAGACCAGGCCTCAAACTCACAGAGCTCCACCTGCCTCTGCCTCCCAAGTGCTGGGATTAAAGGCATGCACCACCGCACCTGGCCCAGCTCAAATAATCTTAATCATCTTTATACCCCGTCCCTACTGGCACCCTCCCAGAGCCGCCCCCCCCCCCACTGGAGCCCGTATACTCTGTCATCTCTGTTAAGGCCCACTGGAATGTCATTGTCCCCAGCTGTTCCCCAGTACAAGTCCGTACACTAAATCTAGTTAGCTTATCTAGAGTCCCTTGTTTTAGGAAGATCAGCTCTTCTTCATCTAATAGCAGTCAGTTGCCAACATTCCTTCAGGTAAGATTGGGGTCTGCTGCTCGTTTTCACAGTTCTATGCTGGGTTATTGTCTGCCTGAGTTTGCATGAGACTTGTGTATGCTGACACCATTGCCATAGAATCATATGAGCAGGTTCCCAAGAGCTTGTAGGACTCAGTGTCCATATGGTCATGCACCTCCTTCCTGGCTCTTACAATTTTTCTGCCCCCTCTTCCACAGTGGTCCCTGAGTCTTGGGTGGGTGAAGTTTAATAAAGGGATCCTGTCCAAGGACCAGCATTCAACAGACTCTTTTTTTGTTGTTTTGTTTTTTGGTCTTTTTTGAGACAGTCTCCTTGTAGCCCCAGCTGTCCTGGAACTCACTATGTAGACCAAGCTGGCCTTGAACTCACAGAGATCTGCCTGCCTCTGCCTCCCAAGTGCTGGGACTAAAGGCATGTGCCACCACGCTCAGCTCAGCAGACTCTTGATCTCTACACTTTGGCTATTTGTGACCTTTTGTGTTCCTGTTCCTCTGCTGCATGAGGGAGCTTCATTATAGAGAACTGAGAGATTCATTAATGTTCTCTTCATTATCCCTGTTCTATGTTCCATGAGCCTTAGGTGTAGAGGTTGCATTGTAGTTGCGTCACTTAGGCCTGGGCAATTCATAGACTGTGTCTGTGTGTGACCACTTGTGGTACTTGATAATAGTCTCTGGTGCAAAACGAGCTTCTTTGATGAGTGGTGACTGGGATATTTGTAAATATAAGGATACATATTTTGCACATAGTAAGAAATCACATTAATCTAGTTATGTGACAGTCTTGGGGTTTTCTCTAAGATCTATGACTTGTGTATTAGGTTATGTTTACATTACCACACTTGAGTTTCCTCCCTTTGAGTGGGTGTTTAGTCAAATTAGGAGCTATTGATTGCCCCCAAGATAAAAGTACCACTACTGCACCAATGATGTATGCTGTGCTGGCCCCTGATATGGTTATATAATGCAAAAATTCTCAACAAAATACTTGAAAGCAAACCTGAGCACTAAGAGCAATAGTCTGTAATAATATAACTATATTATAAAGCTATAGTCATAAAAACAACATGGTACTGGCACAAAAATAGACACATAGTGGAACAAAATTGAAGACCCAAATATGAGTACTTGAAATTTCAGCCACCTGATACTTGACAAAGGGGCCAAGAACATTCATTGAAGGAAAGACAGAATCCTCAGCAAATGGTGCTGGCAAAACTGGATCTCCACCTGTAGAAGAATGAAACTAAACCCCTATCTTTCACCTTGCACAAAAGTTAACTCCAAATGGATCAAAGACCTCAATGTGAAGCCTGAAACCCTGAAACTGTTAGAAGAAAACATTGGCAATAACCTTCAAGATACAGGTATAGGAAAGGATTTTCTAAACCAGACATCAACTGCCCAGGAAATAAAGTCAGGAATCAACAAATGGGACCTCATTAAACTAAAGCTTCTGTACATCAAAAGAAGCAACCAAGGAAGTGAAGAGAAAACCCACAGTGTGAGTGAAAATCTTCACCAGTGATACATCTGACATAGGTTTAACATCTAAAATATATAAAGAACCAAAAAAACAAAGAATCAAGAAAGCAAGTAACCCAATTAAAAGATGGACTAAGGATCTGAACAGACTTCTCAAAAGAAGAGATAAAGACGGCTAAGAAGCATTTTAAAAGGTGTTCAGCATTGTTAGCAGTTAGGGAAATGCAAATTAAAACCATCTTACCCCGGTCAGACTGGCTAAGATCAAGGGAGTAAATAATACCAAATGTTGGAGAGGATGTGGGGAAAGGGGAATGCTCATCCACTGCTGGTGGGACTGCAAACTTGTGCAACCCCTAGGGAAAGCAGTGTGGAGAACCCTTCAAAAACTCAAAATGAACCATTTGACCCAGTTATACCACTCCTTGGCATATACCCAAAGAATTCATCCTATTGCAGAGACACTTGTACATCCTTCTTTGTTGCTGCTCCTTTCACAATAGCTAAGAGATGGAAGCAACCTAAGTGCCCCTCAACTGACAAGTGGATAATGAAAATGTGGTACATTTACACAATGAAGTTCTATTCAGCTGTAAAGAAAGGTGAAATCATGAAATTTGCAGGTAAATGGATGGAACTAGAAACTGTTATACTAAGTGAAGTAACACAGACTCAGAAAAACAAATGACATATGTTTTCCCTCATATGTGGATCCTAGCACCAAATCCTTATAAGTATGTATCCAGACATAACGTAACTACAGGAACCAGAATAATGAAAAGAAACCAGGGAGGTAAAGGAAAAGAAAGAACCTGAGAGAGAACAGTAGTACACGGGTGTTACTAAGGGAGAAATGAATAAAAATAGGATTTTTTAAATGGGAGGGAGGAGGGAGGGTTGTACAAGGAACCTTGGGGATAAAGGGAAAGAAGGAACCCAAGAGAGGTGGGACCGTAGGTGATGGGGATTATCAAGGGAGAAATGGGGAAAATGGGGGCACTTTAAATGGGGAAACCA
>NW_008335053.1:687224-705041 GCF_000622305.1 Nannospalax galili
GAGAGAGAGAGAGAGAGAGAGAGAGAGAGAGAAATAAATTATGCCTAGTTTTAAAAAAAAGCAGAGGGAACCATATTAGTCCAACAGCCTCCTCACAAATTATACATACATTATCTCTACACGAGTCCAGGTGTATAGCTAAAGGCTACATAATAAGAAACAGTGCCAGACAGGAGATACCTTCCTTTGAGTTGTTGGCCAGGGCAGTCCAAGATACTCCCCAAATTACTCAGGCTGTTGCCACAGCCCTTGATATTCCAGGGGATCCAACAGTCTCTTCTGTCCTCCTCAAGCATTGCACGACACAGGTGCACTTACCTACATGCAGGCAATACTTGCATACACATAAAATAAAAATAATAAAATATTAAAAATAAATAAAAATAATTAAAATGCAGTTTTTTGTTTTTTTTTTTTAAGAAAAAAGGTCACTGGGGACCTCACCCCAGCCCTCTCTCCCTCTTGTCCCCTTGGAGCCACAGGGGAGCCATGCCATACCTCCAGGCCCCTGTACATCTCCCCCCTTAGCAAACTATCTCCTTTCCTGTTATTATCAGTGTGTCTCTGTACAGTTCATTGTAAAGAGGCACAAGAACCAGAAAACCGTCATCTTCCCTCTAGACTCACATCTGTGCCTATAACATGGATAAGATTTTTTAAAGTAGGTTATCTCATTCTGTAGTAGTCATGTTCTAGCAAATAATGCAGTATAATTGTTCTAGTAAGTAAAGTAATATTCTAACAGTAGTATAGTATTTATCAATGGATAGACGACCTAGTTGGGAGAAGAAGCCCTATCTATTTAAATATGAGATTTATTTTCAGATTTCCAATGATACCTTTTTATGTTTAGTATTTGTAAATATTTTGTTTTGATGTATTCTAATAATTCATGATATCCTAGTGCTGAAGAAATTTTAATATTTAAAGCATGATGGTTGGAAAAGTTTAGGTATTTAAATTTTAATTTACATGAATATTTAATGCCAAGAAATATGACAGTGTGTTCAGTAAAGTGACTTGTAAACGTAATATATTAGCATAATTCCTATAATCAAAATAGAATAGAAATACAATTTTAAGAAGAAAATGGTGCCAGGCGTGGTGGCGCACGCCGTTAATCCTGGCACTTGGGAGGCAGAGGCAGACGGATCTTTGTGAGTTTGAGGCCAGCCTGGTCTACATAATGAGTTCCAGGACAGCTGGGGCTACAAGGAGACTCTGTCTCAAAAAGACAAAAAAAAAATAAAAAAGAAGAAAATGGAATGATGTGATGATGTGAGCTTTTCAGCTCTTAAAGATCTTTTATTTAAGAACCTTTTTTTTTGCACGCAGTGCTGAGTATTGAGCCCAAGCCTTGGCAAGCACTTGACTACTGAACTGTGTCCCTAGGCCTCTTATTTATGCATTTGAAAGTGAATGATACTCAATGATGTAGAAATGACCAAATTACTGTGTAATGGAATTTCATTATTCATTTTTAAATTGTCATTTTAATTACAACACATTAGAAATTACATTGTTTATAACTATTTAAATTGTTAAAATATTCTGTCTTAACTTAAAAATATGCAAGATGATTATTCAGAATTCTTTTAGCAGTTACAAGAGCAAGAAACTTTTGAAAGTCACTAGCCATTGCCTGTCACTGTTGAATCATGCTCTTGTTTGAATTTATCCTTAATGTTTTCACACGTTGACGTTCTTTGCCCAGTACATACTAGGTAAATACCCACTGACATAATAAATACTTTAGAATAGATCAGAGCTAATACAAGTGATATTAATTCCATCTGTTATTTGGCACTAATATGAATTAAAAAACCTTTTGGTGTGTGTTCCAAGAATATTTTAAAAGCACATTTAGTCAAAACTTAATGTGATAAAAACCTCAAGACAGAATCAGATCAGAGGCTCTTGTTTGGAAGTTCTTAAGCCAGGTTGAATTCAGAATCATTTTGCACAAATTAGCATTTTAATTATGGAATATGAAATGTGAAGCTAAGAGATAATTTTCAGTTGTCTTTTTGAATGCCCTTAGTTTTAAATATATAATGTGGAGAAACATTTATCAACTCGTATAGGAAATAGACAACAAAACTAGGCATTACAATCTATTGATTTTACCTCTAAAACATCTCTTAAATTTCTCTCTTTTTTTTTTTTTAAATTTGCAGCAAAGAGAGGAGACTTATTCATTGTGGCTACTTTGGGAATAGGAACAGATAAAGAGGTTCAGTGACATCCCCTCCCCCAGTCCATCTTCTGGATTCTTCACTTCTTGTCTCCAGTGCCCTCATCCTGGTACAGCACTCTCTCTCTCTCCCTCTCTCTCTCTCTCTCTCTCTCTCTCTCTCTCTCTCTGTCTCTCTAATATTTTATTTATTATTTTTATTTTATGTGTATGAGTGTATTGCCTGCATGTATGTAAGTGCACCTGTGCCCACGGAGGTCAGAAGAAGGCATCGGATTCCTCGGAACTGGAGTTACAGATGGTTGTTAGCCACCATGTGGGTGCTGGGAATCAAACCCGGTCCTCTGCAAGAGCAGTCATTGCTCTTAACCACTGAGCAATCTCTCCAGCCCCACAGTCTTTCTCTTGATAGCTACTGTACTGTGCTCGGTTGGTCTCCCCCATGTTCCTTATTTAGATTATCCCCTCTGCTTAAAATCTTTCAAAGATATGTCATTGGTCTCAGAAAGCTAGTCTTTTATTGTGTAGTCCCTAACTGATCAGGCCCCTGCTTGGTTCAACCCCCACCATTGTTCTTTTGCTCCATTATATAGGACGTCTCTGCAGTTCCTCAATGTACAATAGCCCGTTCTTTCTTTAGCACCTTGTTGTACGCTCTTCTCTCTGCTTGGACCACTTCTGCTGCCTACTACTGAATGCCTGGTTCTTCAGATTTCATCTCAAAGGACACTTTCCAGAGACTCCCACACTTCCCCTTCTCCAAGTCCTTTCAGTCTAGATAAGGTCCCACTACTGTTTTTTTTTTTCCCCAACCTGTGCTTTTTCTTAAAAATTCCATACTATTGTTTATATGTGTCATTATTTGATTGACACATTTTCCCTAAGTAGACTATAATCTGTGAATGCAGAGTTAATGTATTTTGCTCATCATTAAAACTTTATACCTACCACATTGCTTGGTATATAGGAGGGACTTAATATTTGTTGAATGAATGACTCATTTCTACTACACCAGTGATTTCAGAGTTACATTTTTATCTTTGAAATCTTACTGAAATATGCTTTTTATAACCCATTCTTCCATCTGTGGATGTGGTAGTATCTGGGAAAAAATAGAATATCAAGTTAGTTACTCCATTTGCAAATTCACACTCTTAAAAAAATCCAACCAGTTTTTCTAAAAGCATGAAACCAGTAATATTAAATACTCTTTCTATATTTGATGAAACCTAGTCATATTTTAAATTTTATTCTTAAGCTCTCTCATAAGTAGAAACTAAGAAGTCATAGAGAGTATTATATATAGAATACAATGAAAATGCAGAGTAGTCATGCAGTAAAGAAGGAGTGTTCCCCAGAGCTCTATTCCTGGAGATTTCCCCCTGCCATTCCACTCTACTCCTGGGAGGGATCGTGTTCTTCTGTATAACTTTGGGAAACAATATAATGTGTCCCCCTTTCAGGGAGTAAGGCCATATATTAATATAGTAGAACTTATTTGCTTTAAAGTAGAATTTTCCAGTGTAAGACTATTAACATTTTGGACTGGATTTGTTTGGAGGGCAGAGTCGGAGAGGAATTGCTGTCCTGGGCATTGAAAGACATTTTGGTAGTATTCATGGCCTTTACCCATTAAATAAGTAATACCCTTTCAGTCAGTTATGTCAACCATAAAGTTCTCCTGGGAGGCAGACTTTCTACCATTGAGAACTACTACTTTAAAATCAGTCAGTCAGTCAATCAATCAATCAATCAATGGGGATCAGTGAGCTGGCACATCAGGTTAAAGGTGCTGCCATGCCTGGTGACCTGCTTTCCATCCCCAGAACCCACATGGTACAAGGAAAGAACCGGCTCCTGCAGGTTATCCTTGATCCTACACACACACCACTCATGAAGCAGGGGATGTACTTTGACTGGTAAAATACTCGACTCACAGGCATGAAGCATTGGGGTTCAATCCCCAGCACCATATAAAGCCAGTGTGGTGGCACATGTCTTAATCTCAGCACTCAAGAAATGGAAGCAGGAGGATCAGAGGTTCAACATCATCCTCAGCTACATGGGGGGAATTTGGGGTCAGCCTGGACTATTGATACTATCTTAAAAAATTGTTTAATTCTATTTATAATCTTCTGGAATTTACTTAGAGTTCTTTTCTTTAGTCAGTTGTCTAAATTTCTTGGGAAGTAGAATATTTAAGTTAACATTTAGTAAAACAAACCATTTCTATTAATTGGACTCTTCAAAATTGATCAGTACATTCCCTTGCTCTTAGTGTAAAATTCAAACTCCTTATCATGGCCTTCATACCTGAAAGGGCCTTTGTTTCCTCCCTAACCTCACCACCAGCTGTCAGTCACATTGAAGGCTTCTCGCCATTCCTCAGGAACCAGTTTCTGCCCTAGCATGCTCTTCCCCCTGTTGGAAACCATTTAATTTCCTGTTTTTGTTTTTGAGACAAGGCCTTACCATGTAAACCAGCTGACCTGAAATTTGTAGTGTAGACAGGGCTGGCATTGAATTCACAATTGCCAGGATTAAAGCATCACAATTAGCTATTTCCTGTTTACTTATGCTTTAGGTTGATGTCTTAAATGACATCTACTTCAGAGAGCATTTTTATTTTGCTTCCTGATCATTTTTTTATTCTGCCAGAAAGGATGTTCAACCATTCTAATTCATAACCCCGCTTTCTTACCACAGGAGTTTTTTTATAGATCATGACTCTGTATACGTGTGAGTTTCTTATCACCACAGTCACATGCAAACTCTATGATGACAGGAACCATGTCTGTTGTACTTCTCATATCCCTGGCATTTAAGACAGAGCCTAGTGTCCAATAGTCATAATAAATGACTATGCTTCACTTTTATCAGTCTTTCTGTTATAAGCTAAACTTGGGAGCTTGAAAATGACAGAGATGGGGCTGGAGAGATAGTTCAGCAGTTAAAAGTACTGGGTGCTCTTGGAGAGGACTAAGGTTCTGTTCTCAGCACCCGTATGGTGGCTAACAACCATCCATAACTCCAGTTCCAAGGAATCTTGAGGCCCTCTTCTGCCCTCTGTGGGTACTTGCAGGCATGTATATACTTAAATACAATAATTTAAAAAAAAATTTTTTTTAAAGACAGATAGGTGGATCTCTGTGAGTTCTAGGTCAGCCTCATCTAAATAATTAATTCCTGACCAGCCAGAGCTGGTCTTTAAAACATTTATATATAGACCAAATGCATATATTATAAAATTCACCCTTTTAAAGTGTACCATTCAGTGGTTTCTAATTCACAAGGTTGTACAACTCTCAACCCTATTTAGTTCCAGAACATTTTCATCAGTTTCCATTTTCCTTTCCCCAAAGCCCTTGCAAAACACTAATTTCTGTCTCTATGAATTTGCTTATTCTGGGCATTTCATATTAAGGGAGCCATAAATATGAGATCTCTAAAGTCTGGCATTTCCCCTTATTTTAAAGGTCGTTTATGTTGTAGTGTATAATAGTACACTATTCCATTGTACAACTGAATAATATTCCGAGTGGATATGCCACATTTTGATGAATATTTAGGTTGTTTACAGGGTTTGGCCTATTATGAATACTGATGCTATGACAATTCAGAAAAAAAATGTATGTTTCTGTGAACATACAGTTTTGCTTCACTTTTTGAAATTGCCAAGTCATAGGATAATTTTTGTTTGTTTGTTTATTTGTTTTTGAGTAACTATAAAACTACTTTGCAGAATTGCTGCACCATTTTACATTCTCACCAGACTATTAGGATCTCTGTCTTTTTGTATAATGTTAGCACTTGTTATTGTCTGCCTGTCTTTAGTATACATACCTTACTACTTGACATGAAGTAACATCTTATCACAGTTTTGATGTGCTTACCTCTAATGACTGATAATGCCAAAATGTTTTCATGTGCTTATTAGCCATTTGTAGCTTATTATGAGAAATATCTTTTGTCTGTTTTTAAAATTCGGGCTTATTTATCTTTATTATTTTGAGATTTTTATATATTCTGGATGCTAGACCCTTATTAGATAATGTGGTTTGCTCCATTCTGTGGTTGTCCTTTTTCAGTTTTGATGAATTCCCAACTTATCAATTTTTTTCTTTTGCCATTTATGCTTTTGGTATTAGATCTAAGAAATCATAGTTTGTCTAACATCGGGAAGATTTTTCTTCCTAAGTGTTTCATAGTTTAGCTGCTACATTTAGGTCTTTAACTTGTTTTGTTGTTTTATTCTTATTTTTATTTTATGTGTATGAGTATATTGCTTACGTGTAGGTAGGTGCAACTGTGCCGTGCAATGCCTGTGGTCAGAAGAGGGCATTGGATCCCCTGGAGCTGGAATTACTGACAGTTGTTAGCCACATTGTGGGTGCTGGGAATTGAACCTGGATCCTCTGCAAGAGCAGTCAGTCTGCCTCTGCTTCCTGAATGCTGGGACTAAAGGTGTGTGCTACCACACCGCTGTCTTTGGCTGTATTTTGTCTCAATTTTTTTATGTGGTATGAGGTATAGGGGGTCTAACTTCATTTTTTGTATGTGGCTATTTAGTTGTTGATTTTTTTTTTTTTGAGCATGTGTGTGTGTAGGTGGGTGGGTGGGTGTTTGGTATGTGCATAAGTATGTTTGAATGTGTGAGTGCTCGTGTGTACACATGTAGTAGAACCAAAGTTGACACTGAGTATCTTTCTCAATCACTCTCCACTTGATTTATTGAGGCAGGGTCTCCCAGAGTTCAGTAGTACCGGTTACTGTAATTAGCCAGCTTGTCCCAGGGATCCCCTGTCTCTACCTCCCAAGTGCTGCATTATAAGCAGCTGCCATACTCCCCAAGCTTTTTTTTCCAAAACTATTTTTATTTATTATTTTTATTTTATGTGTTTGAGTGTTTTACCTGCATGAATGTAAGTGCTCCTGTGTCATGCAAAGCCTATGGAGGCCAGATGAAGGTGTTGGATCCCCTGGAACTGTAGTTATGGATAGTTATTAGTCACCTTATGGGTGCTGAGAACCAAATCTGGGTCCTCTACAGGAGCAGCAGATGGCTCTTAACCAAGCTTTTACTTAAGGATGATGTGGAATGTAAACTCCAGTCCTCAGGCTTATATGACAAGCACCGTCCTTATACACTGAGCCACTTCTCTAGCCCCATCTGTTGTTGATTTTTAACTTTTAGTAAAGTATCACAAAAATTGTAATCAAAATATTAATATGATCTCAACATTTACATTTCAAAAAATTGTCTATGGAGCACATTCTGTTTTGGCATAGGGCCTATAAAAATAGAGGAGGAGGCCGGAGAGATGGCTCAGTGGTTAAGAGTACTGGTTGCTCTTGTGACGACTTGGGTTCAGTTCAGTTCCTAGCATCCACATGGTGGCTGTCCTAGTCTGTTTCTTCATTGCTGTGACAAAACACTCTGACCACTACCAACTTGGGGAGGAAAGGGTTTATTCAGCTTACAACTCCCAGGTCACAGTTCATCAGGGAGCCCAAGGTAGGAACTCAGGGCAGGAACCTGGAGGCAGAAGCTGGAGCACAGGCCATGGAGGAACACTGCTTATTGGCTTGCTCCCTTGGCCCCTGCTCAGCCTGCTTTCTTATGTAGCACAGGCCCACCTGCCCAGGGGTGGCACCACCCACAGTGGGCTGGGCCCTCCCACATCACTCATCAAGAAGATGCCCCTCAGGCATGGCCACAGGCCAGTCCAATAGAGGCAATTCCCTAATTGAGGCTCCCTCAACCCAGGTGTGTCAAGTTGACATTAAAGCTATCCAGCACAGTGGCTAACAACCATATGTAATATAAGTTCCAGGGGATCTGATGCCCTCTACTGGCCTCCTCAGGCATTGCACAACATGAGTACACTTTTATTCATGCAGACAATACACTCATGCACATAAAATAAAAATAATAAATGAAATATTAAAAAATAAAAATAGAGGAGGTATAATCCCTTACATTAGTACTTCACAAATCTGGAAATTCAGAGCAATCATAAGCATTTGAATGAAAACATCTGTTCTAGTCTGCCTTTAGTTGCTGTGACAAAACACTGACCAATACCAACTTGGGGAGGAAAGGGTTTATTTGGCTTACATCTCCTGGGTCACAGTTCATCACAGAGCCCAAGGTAGGAACTCAGGGCAGGAATCTTGAGGCAGGAACTGAAACACAGGCCATGGAGGAACACTGCTTACTGGCTTGCTCTCCTGGCCCATGCTAAGCCTGTTTTCTTATACAATACAAAACAACCTGCCTGGAGTAGCACTGCCTGCAGTGGGCAGGGCCCTCCCACATCACTCAAAAAAAAAAAAAAAATCAAGAAAATACCCCACAGACATGGCCACAGGCCAGTCCAATGGAGGAAATTCCCGAGTCTCCCTCTACCCAGGCGTGTCAAGTTGACAACTTAATCTATCTAGCACAACATCAGAAATGAAATGGAATTCATGGAAGTTTTAAAGAATCTGTTTTTGAGAGGCTTGGTTTTTAATCTTTTTAACCCAGATATCATAGATTAAGTGATCTTTATGGTAAATAATTAAAATATTGTTAAGAAGTATAAAAAGCACTTGGTGTTGATATATGCACAGTAGTAGTAGTTTGCCTTGGCTGATATTCTTAAGGAGCATCTGGGGGATAGATGAGAAATTGCTATCCATAAGTATGATGTAGATACAGGACAATAGTAGAAATAAGGGATTCAGAGCAAGGGGTTCTTAGGGGATGCCCTCTGAATCATTCTTTAGTAATTCTGAATTTTTTCACACTTTTGTCTTTTTTTTTCTGTTGATCCTAATCAACATAAGACTGTTGATGGATTTTACCAAGATTTGTACTTTTTCCTGCTATCACTCTGAATTCAGCTTAGTCTTTTTTGTGCCTAAAAACTGAGTCAAGACATATTTATCCCAGTTTATTAGACTGTTCAGGCTGCCATTACAAAAGGTCACAGACAGGGTGATATAATAAACAAAAGAAATCTATTATCTCTTTATTCTGGAGGCTCAAAGTTCATGATCAAAATACTGGAAGGTTAGATTCTGGTGAGGTTTTTCATCTTGGCTTGCAAGATCTGTCTCTAACATGGCCTTTCTTTTGTATGATGGGGGAAGGAAGGAGGGATGTCTTTTTTTTTTTTTCTTTCTTCCTAGATGAATACTAGTGATAGCTGAG
Organism: Nannospalax galili; assembly: GCF_000622305.1. Taxonomy (NCBI): domain Eukaryota; kingdom Metazoa; phylum Chordata; class Mammalia; order Rodentia; family Spalacidae; genus Nannospalax; species Nannospalax galili. The sequence goes on from NW_008335053.1 coordinate 696,617, forward strand.
TATGATTTCATGCATCTTAGAAGGCTGAGGCAGGAAGATCATGAAATTAAGGCAGCCTGGGGTGTATAGTGAGACCCTGTTCCATAAGCGGGGGCACACACAAATAGTCCCATTTGTCTCATTTACTTTGTGTTAGTTGGTTTTTTTGTTGTTATGGTAAATACCTGGAAAAAACAATATGAAAGGAATACTTCTTCGTTTTGGCTCATGGTTTTGCAGATTTTGGTCCAGGGTTGGCTGAATCTATTTTCAGGCCTGATGCCAGGCTGACCATCGTGGCAGAGAGCATGTGGGGAGCAAAGGCACTCTACCTCATTGCAGACCTGAAGGAGAGATAGGAGAGGGGCCAAGGCAAGGCATACCCTTCAGATATCTAGTCACCTTTATCCTCTAACCACCTCTCAGATCACTGTGAACTTATCAGTGGAGTAACCCATTGATGAAACTCATACCCTCACAATCGAATCAGTGACTGGATCTACTAGCTGGGGACCATGACTTCACCACATAAGACTTTTGGAAGAGGCTTTATCCACTATCCATAACAAACCATATGCTTTTTTTTTTCTTTTTAATTACCTAAAAATTTACAGTCAGTTTTAAAAGAGATGCATCTTTGCTCTGGAAACTGTTATTGACCGTATCAATGCTGTTGTAATGAAATGCTTCTATTAATTATGTGGTTATTAAATGAATTTAAAAAAATAAGCATATTTACTTCATTTAAAACCCTCTTTTTAAATGCAGTCACATTGGTATTTAGAACATAGGCACAATTCAGTTCATAACACCTTGGTTACTTTCATGTAGTTACTATGTACTTTTTTTTTTTTTTGTAAAACACAGCTATTTTCTATGAATTTTATATTCCTCTTGTAGCGGAATACCTCATATAAGCTGTCTTTGCCTGTCAAGTAGAATTGAGCTAGTTGGTTTTTAAATGCTGAAGGTCTTTGGTTCTCCAGTTCAGAGTTATTGATTTCCTGCATTTATCCATCAGGAAGGTTATAGGAGGTATCCTATGTTCCAAAAATCAGTGTTTTATCAACTCACATTGGAAGTGAAAGGCTTACTCATTCTGTGTACCCCTAGATTCTGATACAGGGTTTTTAGCTAGTTATGTCAGTTAGTTTTTAATGTACATAGTAAAGGTTTACATGTAACATGTTTCTTTCTTCTAGTTAATAAAATCCTTTATTTATATAGCATAATTTGTATTATATGGATACCTTTTCATTATAATGAATTCAAGTAATAAAGTGATTGTAGATAGCAAATGTGAGAATCTCTCTGTCTTAACCCTACTTCTTTTTCAAACAACAGCACTTTGGTATACATCTTTTCAGTTGTCTTTATACAAATATATATGGATATTAATTTATGCACATAATTTCAAAAATAATGTCATGCTGTATAGTGTCTTCATTTGTTTTTATCAGTAGTGTGTCTTGGAGGTTTTTTCACACATACCAGCATGTATGTATATAACATTTTTAAGAAATGAGCGTGATAGTGTAATGATGATAGCATTGAGTCATTTAACCACTCTCTTTTATTGGACATGTTTGTTTTCTTTATCATTATTAAAAATAATGGTGTGGAAATCCTTACAAATATATCCCATTTGTGCCATGATTCCTTTAGAGTATATATTGTACATGTGGGGGTGAAAATACTGAAAATTTTGATAGCTACTGCCAAACTGTCTTCCTAAAAAGACTTAACAAATTCGCGTAGCTATCGACAGGGAGTTGAGAGTGTTGATTTACCCTCATCATTGCCAAAATGATACCACTGTTTTAAAATTGCTTCCTGATGGTTGAAATTTTAGTTTATTTTTTTAAACTTGCATTTATTTATATGACATCTGAATGTTGAGCCTCCCTTCAATTTCTTTATTGACCCTTTTTATTTTTCTATGAATTGCTCTTATTGGCCTATTTTCTTAAGAACTTGAATAGCTTTTTAGTTTGATTTATAAGAATTTTTAAAAATATATTTTAATATGAATCTTTTATTTTAAATTCTGCATGTGTAATTTTCTCTGCTGCATCTCTTCACAACGCTTATAGTGTCTTGTAGAATGCAGATTTTTCATTTTGTAGAAAGAAGTGTTAATCATTTATTTATGGTTTCTGTATTTTGTGTAGAGCTTAGGAAGGACTTCTCTGCATAATCCATTCTTTTCTTACTGATTTGTAACTCCTTTTATCTTAATCTAAGTTTCCATTTATGGGCAGATGTATTTCTGTTCCTGCCTTTCTTTCTGTTATTTTTCTAATCTGTTACCAGTCATGTATTCCTAGTTCATGTGTTTGTCAGGTCTTTTGAAATCTGAGAGGTCAAAAACATTGCCTTTCATTTCATTTCTTTTGTACAGCTATCCTTGCTGTTTTATTTATGGTTTCCCCTCCTTTTTAATCTCAGCTCTTATTTCTCAGTATTGCTGTAACCTTAACTGTACTTTCTTCTGATTTGTGGCAGTTAAGTTGTATGTGCATAAAGATAACAGACTGCTGCTGGTGTTTTAGATAAAATGGTCTTTGATGTAAGAAAGTGAAAAATTCATAGGGAACTGATTCATGGGTAGAACCAATGTTCATGTGTTAATACATCAAGTTTATTACATGTTTTAGTTTCTCAGAGGCCTGCATATTTTTGTTTCCGACTTCTTTGAAATATTTCATACAGTTGATGTTTCCGAATATGCAGCCTCTATATAAACCTTACTGTGTGTTAAAATTATTTTAAGAATAGAAGCTACCTTGCTGGACTTTGCCACTTTATGTTAATCAACGCTGTTAATAGGAAAAGAAAGTCAGTATGACCAAGCTTCTATTTTGCTTTGGGGATTTCTTTCTTAACAGTGGGGAATAAAATTAAAGTGAAAAAAAGGTAGGAAAAATAAAATCATCTGTTACCCTTATTTTAAATCAGCTGTAGCTACTCTATTCTAAGTGCAGTATCTGTTACCATGGAGTTTCCTTAACTCGAGGTCAGCTTCCTTAAAAAGCTAGGACTTGCTTTATGCTTTGAAAGAATAATTCTCAGCGGCTTTGAGCAGCTGTAGCCTTTATTATACCTGAATTGCTAAGTGTACATGAGGAGCTTAAAGTAGTCATCCTGTGTTTCTGAAAAACCAATACAATATTCTGCACTGTATGTGTAGACTTAAAGCATAGGAAATAGAGCAGTGGAAATACACACACACACACACACACACACACACACACAATATATTGCACAGTGTTGAATTATTTTACATTTATGTTATTAAAATTAAATAAAGAAGACTTGGAAACCTTTTAAAAATTATTGTATTACCTTTGTTTATCTAGGGGGATGTGCATGTCAGGTGGTTCAACATGTGCACTTGGAGGTCAAAGGACAACTTGTAGGAGTCAGTTCCTTCTGCCATGTGGATCCTGGAGATTGAACTCAGGTCATCAGGTCTGGCAGCAAGTGCCTCTGCCTGCTGAGCCATCTTGCCTGCCAGATTTGACAACCTTTTAAAAACTATTTTTTTGAGATAGGGTCTCCCTGCAGCCCCAGCTGGCCTGGCACTTGCTATGTAGATCAGGCTGGACTTGAACTCATAGAGATCCTCCTGCCTCTGTCTCTCAAGTGCTGGGACTAAAGGCTTGTGCCACCACGCTGGCTCTTAAGCCTGTCTTTAAAGTATTTCTAATATGAATTTGTATGTATGTGTATTGCATTATTCTTGGGGAAATGCCGTTTCACTTATCCTTACACAGGTAGATTATTTAAGGGTTTCTGAGATTACATTAAGCGCTAAGGAACCTGGGAGACAGAAAGGAACTGATCCTTTTTCTACACACCTCAAACTTAAAGTACCTCAAGCTCCAGAAATGGCGTATTTCTGTAACATTTAGGGAGTCTAGTCAGATCACACGTGAGGAAGAAACATGGTTTTGGGGTTCCTGAACCTACATTTATCCTGTACTCCTAGTAGATTTGGTAGTTGATAGTCCAAAGGACAAAACTCACAAAGTAGATCTGGCCTACAGAAATATAGATTCGTTGGCTCACACAGTGTTTTTAAAAATACCTGGATTTCTGGTATCGCCTGGAAAATCAAAAGCTCTGAAAAGCCGTATTACGTGACAGCAGCTGAATGGGCACATGCTCTCCAGCTTGTCAGAACCCATACCACTCTAGCCTGAAGGTGTCAGCCACCATTTATCATGCTGGTGCAGTCATCTTGCTTGAATTGTTTATGGGGCTTCTCAGGCTTCTGAAGCTTTCTAGTTTATATCCATCAGTCCACTCATCTTTCTTTCTTTGGTGCAGCTAAAATAAAAATGAGTAGATAGTAATTTAACATAAAACAAAATCAACCCGCTTAACCCAGAAACATACTACACATTCGTGTCTTTATGCCTTTGCTATTGCTTTTTCTTTCCCTGAAATGCTTAATTTACCCTTTTGTCCAGTGAATCCTACTCAGCTCAACTGCCAGCAGTTGGTTCTTCTTTGATCACCTCTGTCTACAGAAGTTTCTTCCTCTTCTGAAATCTTCAGACATTTTTCTCAACATGATACTTGTATTATACTAAAGACTTAAGAGATTTTCGTTCAAGGATTGTGTTCCTGTGAAGAGGTCTTTGATTAGTCTCCTTTTGTGTGTAGTCTTTTATTAATATGATTTTAATTACTCCCTCCCCCAGGAAAATACATGTATACCTGCTATTCCGAAGACTAAGAAAGTAGTCTTTTTTCATTCCCTAGTTTTCCCAGTTGGCCTTCTGCTTAATTTAAATATTTTTTTTCCTCTTGCTTTTCAGTTACAGATGAAGATACAGTTAAGAGGTATTTTGCCAAGTTTGAAGAAAAATTTTTCCAAACCTGTGAAAAGGAACTTGCCAAAATCAACACATTTTATTCAGGTATGTAGTCACAAAAGACAATTTCTGCTCACAAGGAAGGAAAAATTCTGAAATGTCATTGTTTATACTGCTGATCAGCATTGTTTGAGCCTAGTGTCTTTGCTATACTGCATTAATGACATTTTGTTTGTTTGTTTGTTTGTTTGTTTGTTTATCTATCTTTAGAACATGCCTGGTATCTTGCTTACTGTTTAAGGTTTATATGTGCATTGCCTCGGTTTCCTTGTAGTTATAATACCTCCAGAGTTACAAATTTGATTTTATAATTTATAAGATTTAATTACTTCTAGCATTTCATTCTTGTTAATTTTATGCCTCTTCGCTGGCTAGAACACTCATATCTGTGTCTCTCTAAAGCACAGGTCTTTGTCTTTATAATGAAAAAATTTTGAAAACTCTGCTGTACAGCACTGTCTTAGGGATCACAAGTTCTGTGAAACCTAGTTGATGATTAGATAGTTTCGTAAGTACAGAATCAAAACAATGAGCAAGATTCAGAGGGATACTTCGTCCACACTTTGGATAAACTTTACATGTGATCCCTGCCTAGTATATCACTGAACTTAAACCTTCATAACTTGGAATTACCTATTGGATATAGTGATCAGTCATGAATTTCTTAATATGCTTTCTGTTGCTAATAATAACACATTACTGTAGATGAGGTAAATCTGAAAAAAGTTGTTTTTTTTTTTGTTTTGTTTTTTTGTTTTTCCTGGTTTATGTTTCGGGAAATCCAAGGTTAAGCAGCACCTACATTTGTTGATGGTCTTGCTGAGAACTCTGAGGCAATGTAGGGCCACCACTTGGCAAAATATAGGGAACACACACCTGTGTTCTGTTTCCCTCTTTTAATACCACTAGTATTTGGTCATAGTACCTCAACCCTGATGACTGTACCTAATCCCATTTACCTCCCACAGACCAACCCCTAAGCATCATAGTTAAATAAAATTTCCATCCTCTTGATATTTCACAATTGTGCCCAATCTTCATTATCAGCTTTTTGAGGGGCAAGCCATATTCAAACCATAACAATAGTTATGTAAATTTTATTCTACAATTTTATTTAATATCAAAAGCATAAAATTGATTCTCTTTTTATATTTAACATAAAAATTACAGTCATGACCGCTATGTTATTATTTGCTTTTTTTTATCTTTTTTTTCAACCAGCTGTAATTATTAAGAATATATTTTCAACTTTTGGCAAAGACTTTGGAAATACATAGGTAATCTTTTGAGACGGGGTCTCCCTGTAGCCCCAGCTGGCCTGTACTCGCTGTATAGACCAGGCTGGACTTGAACTCACAAAGATCTGCCTGCCTCTGCCTCCTGAGTGCTGGGATCCACGTCTGGTGGAAATACATAGTCTTAATACTAGCACAGTCATTATAAAAATAGTAACATAGGTTAGTCTGAGGATGAGTAGTCACATGATGTATTAGTTTCTTTTTCAGAGAATAATTTTTTTGTTTCCTAGCTTGTCTACAACTTCTAGAAGCATCTTATTCAGATGTTCTGTCTCAGCAGCCCCTCAGGTGTGGCTGATTAATCTTTTTAATGGCACGATGGGAGATGAGAGATGGAGAGAGGCAAGAAGCAGTAAAAAGCAGCATGGAGGGGCTTTGGGTGCTACTGTTCTTCTAAATCAGTATTGCTATATATCCTGTGAAATGGATCTTCTTGACATTCAGTATTTAATAGAACATGCCCCTCCTACTGATCCCATGTTTGCTCACTGAAAATTTAGATGCCTGGCTCCCAATCTAAAGCTCTATCTTGACTTTTTGGAAAATGCTGGTGACTTAATTGTCCTAATGAATAGACCACTTTTGCTTCCACTCTACATTGGTCACATTCTCTTGTGGCTATACTTGTTGCTCAAAATCGTTCTCCTCTACGTTAGTAAACCCCAGCATAGGAGTCTATAGCCATATGCCCCAGCTGAACTCCCTTCTCTTTTAATTAACGTCTATGTTTTTTATCCCTGTCTCACAGAGCTCAAATTTCTTCACAATTTCATTATATTCCTGTCAATCATATTATACCCATAATTAATTTCTCCTCATCAATGATTTTAATCATTTTGTACCCTGTACTTTTTAATTCTTTCAGCCTTATGGCTTTATATTCTGTTTGCCTAGTAAAACTCAACCATTCTATAATATCCTTAATGCGAGTCTTCTGGATTGCTTCAGATAACAGTAGAACAAATTGAAGCCACTATAAATTCATTGTTTTAATCTTAAGTAGATTCACAAAAGTGTCTAGGGCTATTTTATTTTATACTTTACTTTGCTGAGGATCCAATCCAGGGCCTTGAACATTCTAGGCAAGCACTCTACCACTGAGTTATATCCCTATCACCACTCCTGAATTCCTTAAAGTTCTACCCCTTTCTTAAAACTGTACTCATTATACAACCCTCTTCTTTACAAATAAAAATAAAGTGGTCTGGGGAGATGGCTTAGTTGGTAAAGTGCTTGCTAGAAAAGCATGAGGACCTGAGTTCAGATCCCCAGCACTGCTATAAAAGCTGAGCCTGGTGGTACACATCTATAACCCCAGTACTGGGGAGTAGATCTTAGGGGCTTGCTGACCTGCCAGTGTAACTAAAACATTGAGCTCTAGATTCAGTGAGAGACCCTGTCTCAAAACATCAGGTTAAGGGCTAGGGACATGGCTCTGTGGAAAAAGTGCTTTTCCACCTAAGCATGAAGACCCAACTTCAAATTCCTAGAACCCATGTAAAGTCACATGCAGTAGTGCAAGTGTCTGTTCCCAGTGCAGGGAACAGGACAGGGAGATGGAAGGCAGAGACAGGAAAATCCCTGGAATCTCATAGGCTAGCCAATCTGGTATATTTAGTGCAGGAAAGAAGGGTGCTGGAGACTCCATCTCAAACAAGGTAGAAGGCAAGGACTGCCACATGAGGTTGTCCTCTGACCACTTTATTCACACTGTGGTATGTGCAGGCCCTTGTACACATGTGTGCGCACACACACAAACATACATTAATTTTAAAAATAAGGGCCATCAGTTCTGTTGATGTATATATAATATTGTGCATATTTTTGCTGCCCCTTTACTCAAATACTTACAGATATTCTCATCTTTGTTTTTATCCAGTGTTTGTAGAGTAGATACTACTCTTTATTCTGTGGCAAATCTCTACCACTACTGCTTGAATTGAATTCTATGGGGCTTGTTCCACTAGTGATTTGCTCTGAAGGTTAATTAAATAAACAAATTTAACTTTCCTTTAAACTGGTTCAAATGTTTAGTAAATCATTCCTTTGAAACCAAACAAAATAGACAAGCAAGTCTTTAAAGTATTTTATTATTTTTTATGTGCATGAGTGTATTGCCTGCATGTAGGTAAGTACACTTGTGTCATGCAATGCCCATGGAGGACAGAAGAGGCTGTTGGATCCCCTGGGACGGACTGGACGGTTGTTAGCTGCCATGTGGGTGCTGGGATTTGAACCCGGGTCTTCTGCAAGAACTTTCAGCGT
>NW_008335053.1:705240-763879 GCF_000622305.1 Nannospalax galili
ACCACTAAGCCATCTCTCCAGCCCATAATTCTTATTTTTATGTGTATGAGTGTATTGCCTGCATGTGTGTAAGTGCACCTAGGTTGTGCAATGCAGGCAGAGGTCAGAAGAAAGCATCAGATTCCTCTGGAATTGGAGTTATGGACAGCTGTTAGCCGCAGTGTGGGTGCTGGAACTCCAACCCGGGTCATCTGCCAGAGCAGCCAGTGCTCTCAATTGCTGAGCCATCTCTCCAGCCCCAGCAAGCAATTTTTTAAACTATATAGCTTCCTCTTTATTTTTTAAAATTTATTTGTGTCAGGGCTTCTTAGCAGAGAATGTTTATGAAAAGGTGAAGAACCACGAAAGGCATGGCATACACACATGACTATTTCACAAGATTATAAATGCCTTCAAAGGCAGCAGTAGAGTTGAAATGTTATTTGAAAACATGGAAATGGTTAGTTAGATCTGCAAGAGAAAAAAAATGTGCAGAAAGAATTGCAATGCTCTGAGGACAAACATATTTTCCACAGTTAGGAAGCAGAAGGGTAAGGAGGAAGGAACCTTCAGTATAGACAGAGAAAAAGACAACTATTTAGGAAGGTTGTTCTGGTCTAAATCCAAACTGTCCCTCACAAGCTCCTCTTTTGAGCATTTGTTCTGAGCTGGTGGTGGTGCAATTTTTAATATATATATATATATGTTTAATTTTTTATTTATTATTTTTATTTTATGTGTTTGTGTGTATTGCCTGCACGTGGGTAAGTGCACCCATGTTGTGCAATGCCTGCAGAGGTCAGAAGAGGCTATGGGATCCCCTGGGACTGGAGTTACAGATGGTTGTTAGCTGCCATTTGAGTGCTGGGATTCAAACTCAGGTCTTCTGCAAGAACAACCAGTGTTCTTAACCACTGAGCCATCTCTCCAGCCCCTGGTGATGCAATTTTAAGAGGCTATGGACCTCTAGGAGATAAAGCTGAAACAGGTCACTAGGATGGGCTTTTGAAGGTTATGCTTGGCCCTTGGTTATAGCCTACTCTCTCTTTACTTTCTGGTCCACCATGATGTGAACAACTTCCACCTCACGCTGCTCTGCCAAATAAATCTTGCCTCCCTTGTTTCTATCCAGGTAGATCTTGGTTACAGTAACACAAAATTAATGCATAGAAAGAGGAAAAAAATAAAAGAAGAGGGCGCTGCATTGCAAAGAATCTACATTAAAAGTGTCTACATTAAAAAGATTGTTAGAGAAGTTCCAAGGTTAAAAATGAAAAATATCCAAGATAAGTTCATTAGCAGTTTTCTTTTACTGTGATGTTTTTTGGAAGGATCTCTGATTCCAATTCTAAATTGGTGATATATATTATGGCATAATACAGGTAGTGCTTCTTGGTTTGCAAAGAAAAATAAACATCTACTCTTAGCAATAGATAATTTTGAGTTACTGTAAAAGAAATGTGTCTGTATTATGACTCAGCATGCACTTCTCCAGACCGTCATACATGCACTTCTCCAGACCATCATATTTTATGTGTGTTTATGTGCATCTACTATGTATAAATATACATATATTTGAGTGAAACAATGCTTATTCTCTCTACTGTTAATTTATTCTTTTTTTTTTTTTTTTGGTTTATTTGAGACAGGGTCTCCCTGTAGCCCTAGCTATCCTGGAACTCACTATGTAGACCAGGTTGGCCTTGAACTCACAGAGATCCACCTGCCTCTGCCTCCCGAGTGCTGGGATTAAAGGCTTATGCCACCATGCTTGGCAATTTATTCTGTTTTTTAATACTTTCCATTTTCTGTTTGATTTTTATTTTTAAATGCTGATTGTGATACACCAATTGGTTTTGACCCATACTAGGTTGTAACATTCAGTTTGAAAACTGATATCTTTAAGTAGGTCAATTTTCAAAAATTATTTTAGGCTGGCTATTATTAAATTTTTGGATGCTGTGATTTAATGACTTATCTGTGTGCATTGGCAGGGCCATTGGAGTATGGGCCTTGATGTCATCACAGAGTAGGGACAAATTGGTAGTCTGCAGACTGAATTTTTGCCAGGTCAGGAAGTGATGAGTAATATGAAGACATGATTGGCAGAAAGAATTTGGCACTTGTAGAAAGTATCACTTTTCTCCTTATTTAGCTGCTTTCTCTCCAGCAGATTGTCTTGTAAACTGAAAATGCTCAACACTTTGCATATCAGAAAAACTGAAAAGAAAAAGTGGTGAGTTAGGTTTTGGTGGAGCTTGTTGAAGGATCACACTGTGTAGCATAAGTTGGCCTAAAACTCTCCATCCTCCTGCCTCAGGCTTCCCAGTGCCACCACACCTGCTTGAGTTTATTAGTCCACCTTTACCCACTTAGCTCTCACAAGAAACTAAAATGATCAATTTTTAAATGAAATTTAGTCCTTATCCAAGCCTTTACATAATCCCCAATTGTTACTGTGTGTTTCTAATCATACCAAAAAGCCAAACAGAACACAATAAAAATGCCCATTCCATCAGGAACTGATTACATTTTGAATTTAATAACTTTAAACTTTTGATCTTGTTTATTTTTTTATTTTTTTTTTTGCTATGTTTTTTGAGACAGGGTCTCCCTGTAGCCCAGCTAGCCTGGAACTTACTATGTAGACCAGACTGGTCTTGATCTCACAGAGATCTGCTTGTCTCTGCCTTTTGAGTGCTGGGATTAAAAGACTTGCACTATCACTCCTAGTTTTTAATTTTTTTCAAACAATTTAACCTTCCTAAGCCAACATCATTTGCTTATAAAATGAGCAAATTAATTCCAAGCCCTTTTAGGATTCTATTTGTTAAGATTTAGAAGCTATTTTCAATATGAAAACCTGATGTAAATGAATTGCTCTTTTATTTTTGCTATGTGCTTTTAATTAAAAAAGGACATTTATTTATCTTCATAGAAAAAGTTTTTCACAATCTGAAGAACATGGGGAAAGAGGAGTTTTGAAAATGAGGGATCCCCGTTTCCATGATGTACGTAGGTGCAGATATTCTCAATAAAATACTTGTAAGCCAAATTCAACAATTAGAAAGCTCATACATGAGGAATTAGTTTCATTCCAGGAATACAAGGATGATTCAACATATGCAAATCAGTAATTATAATATAGCACATAAATAGTGTCAAGGGCCAAAATCACATGATCCTTTCAATTGATACAGGAAAAAAAAATGTTAAAACTCAACATCTCTTCATTATACAAGCCCTAGAAAACTAGGAATAGAAGGATTATACTTCAACCTAAGAAAGGCTGTATATGACACACTGATAGCCAGTATTAGAATAAATGGGAAAGAACTGAAAGCATTTCCTCTAAAATGAGAGGTGCATGTCTACTCTCATCACACCCATTCAGTATAGTATGTGAAATCGTAGCCAAACCTTTAAGACAAGAGAAAGAGATAAAAGGGGATAGAGGATGGAGAGATGACTCAGTGATTAAGAGCACTAGCTGTTCTTACAGAGGACCCAGGTTCAGTTCCCATCACTGACATGATAGCTAACAACTGTCTGTAACTCCGGTTTCAGGAGATCCAATACCCTTTGCTGACCTCCATGGGTACTGCATGACATGGATGTGCCACTCATACACGTAAAATAAACATAATAAATATTTTGTAAATTAAAATTTATAAAATAAAATATTTTATTATGTTTATTTTACGTGTATGAGTGTTATGCCAGCATGTAGGTAAGCGCACCCATGTCGTGAAATGCCCACAGAGGACAGAAGAGGCTGTCAGATACCCTGGAACCAGAGTTATAGACAGTTGGTAGCTGCCATGTGAGTGCTGGGAATTGAACCTAGGTCTTCTTCAAGAACAGTCAGTGTTCTTAACCGCTGAGCCATCTCTCAAGCCCAAAATAAAATACTTTTAAAAAAAGAAGATGGAAAGATATATGTTCATGGATCAATGGGATTAATATTGTTAAAATGGTCATACCACCCAGAACAATGTACAGATTCAATGTAATTCTATCAAAATTCTAATGTCATTCATAGGAATAGAAAAGTTTAAAAATTCTTTTGGAAACACAAAAGAGCTCAAGAATCAAAACCACCTGAGCAACAAGAGCAATGTTAGCGATATCACAATATGTGACTCAAACTGTGCTACACAAGTATAATACTTGACTCAAACTACACTGTCTGTGCTGGATAGCTTTAGTGTCAACTTGACACCTGGGTTGAGGGAGCTTCAATTGGGGAATTGCCTCTATTGGACTGGCCTATGGCCATGTCTGTGGGCCATCTTCTTGAGTGATGTGGGAGGGCCCAGACCACTGTGGATGGTGCCACCCGTGGGCAGGTGGGCCTATGTTGCATAAGAAAGCAGGCTGAGCATGGGCCAGGGAGCAAGCCAGTAAGCAGCATTCCTCTATGGCCTGTGCTCCAGCTCCTGCCTCCAGGTTCCTGCCCTGAGTTCCTACCTTGGGCTCCCGGATGAACTGTGACCCAGGAGACGTAAGATAAATAAACCCTTTCCTCCCCAAGTTGCCATTGGTCAGAGTGTTTTGTCACAGCAATGGAGAAACAAGCTATGACACTGTCCAACCATAGTAACAAAAACACAGAGTATAAACACAAAGTAGACACGTAAACAAATAGAACAGGCTCAGAAATAAGCTACAGCCATTTGTTTCTCTATAAAATGGATAAAACAGACACTGGGGAAAAAACAGCCTCTTCATGAATCAGTTCTCAGAAAACTGCCTCTCTTTCTGTAGAAGACTGAAACTAGATCCCTGTTTTACATTCTGCAAAAAATTCCATCCAAAATGGGTTAGAGACCACCCCAAATTGAAATTCATAGGGGAAATACTTCAAGATCTAGGTATAGACAAACCTTTCTGAGGAGGATTTCAATAGCTTTCAATAGCTGAGGAAATAATAAGAATTGATTAGTAGTATCACATCAAATAATGACCAGAGTGGAGATAGCTTCAGAATAGTGGAAAACCTTGGCCAGCTGCCATGCAGCAGAATATATAAAGAACTCAAAAAGTAAAACAACTGGGCCTGGGGAGAGGTCTCAGTGGACCTGGGTTTGGTTCCCAGCACCCACATGGTCGCTAACAGCCTTCCTTAACTCCAGTTCAGGGATCTCAGTGCCCTCTTCTGATCTCCATGGGCATTGTATGACAGAGATGCACTTACATACATGCAGGCAAAACACATACACATACAATAAAAATAAATTTAAAAATTTTTACAGTGAAACAGCCAAAGAACAAATAATCCAGCCAATAACTTTGTAAATTAACTGGCCAGATACTTGTCAAATGAGAGAGTGCAAATGGACAATAAATTTGTGAAAAAAAAATGTTCAACAACTTCAGCAATTAGTAATATGGAAATCAAAACTACATTTAGATTCTATTTCACTCCATTCAGAATAACTGTCCTCAAGAAAATAAAAACAACAAATGCTGGTGAAGATGTTCAGTCACAATGGAAATCAGTATGGTGACCTATCAAAAATATTAAAACAGTACTACCAGGTAATTCATTTTCACTTTTGGATACATACCTTTAAAACCATCTTAGTTAGCCTCTTGAAAAAATACCTACCTATTGATGTTTATTGGTGTACTATATAGCTAAGTAATGGAATCAACCGGAGTGTCCATCAGTAGATAAAATGTGATAACCAAATATAGAGAGTTTCATTCAATCATCAAGATCAATGAATTCATGTCATTTATAGGAAAATACATAGAACCGAAAATTATCACATTAAATGAAATAGGCCAGACTCACATATATCATGTTTTCTCTCATATGTGGAAGTTGGGTGTGTGTGTGAAAATAAAAGATAGACTGTTAGGGATATGGAAAGGTACAGGAGAGAGAGAGGATGAGGAAGTAAGGGAAAGTAATAGAGAGATTGAAAATGATCATGCTATTCATGTGTGAAAATGTCACAATGGAACCAGCACTGACTGATCATGCAGAACTAGGGTTTGGTTCCCAGCAACAACATGGTGACTTAACAACCATCTGTAACTTCAGTTCCAGGGGATCCAACATCCTTTTCTGGCCTCCGTGGGTATTGAAAAACATGGGTGCACTCCCCATACATGTAGGCAGTACATCCATATGCATAAAATAATAAGTTTTAAGATAACATAAAAATAGTGGTCGAATAAACCCAACTTAAAGTATTAAAAGAAAAGGCAGAGCTTTTTATGATAGAAACATTGTTAGTTCATGACTTAGCATTCACCTAGGTCTTTTCAGAATTTGGAGTGTGCAATTCCAAGTGCTAAGAGTTCCAAGCACTAAAAAATATTACATATAATGAAACAAGAGTGACCATTTTGAGTCATCTATGATGCACCAACATTCTTAGACCTCACCTTGTATTTAAAAAAAAAAAACACTGAAGTCTTTAAATTGAATCGAGATAATATTGCAAAACCTGTAAATAATAAAAATAGCCTAAAATATTAGTTTTATTTTATAAATATTTTTTCTTTAGATTTTAAAAAATATTTTGTATATGAGTGTTTTGCCTCCATGTATGTAAGTCCATCCATAAGTACAATACCCACAGAGGCCAGAAGAGGGTATCAGATTCCTTGGAACTGGAGTAGAGAGATGAGTTAAATGGCAATGTGTATAGGTGTCATCATCCATCTGGTGGTGACACTACCCTTAAAGTTTTATTTTGTTAATGGGGAGTCATAGGAATTTCCGCTTAGTAAAGAGAGCACTTCTGGATGAGAATCAGTATGGAGAGCCTTTTTGTGGCCCAGTGTCTGTTGCAGTTACCTGTTTTAGACCTGAGAAAGTTATCATAGGGTGAGTTGAGGATGAACTGACTACTATGTGTCAAACCTAGTGCTCTATCATTTGAACATCATTAATCTGTTTGATTACTAAGTCACAGTCATATTTGAGACTCCAGAAACTCGCATCAGTTTAGAGTTATCATGGGCATAATTCTAAGTTAATCTTTAAGCTCTCATCCTCCTGATGCATGCATACTTTCTCATGGTTATTCATTCAGGCACATAGTCCTTGCTTTACAAAGTTTTCTAGGTGATCCTTCTGAGAGCTACACTGACAGACAATAGAGCTATATTGTGCTTTAAGTCACTAAGTTTGTGGTGATTTGTTACATAGTAATACAAAACCAATACAGATTAAGTATCTGATAATTCTAGAAAAGCCTGAACGTTTCCTTTTCCCCAAGCACAATCACCCTGGAAAATGGCCACTAGGCCCTTTAAGGAAGGAGTGGAAAAATATTTATAATATTTTTGTAAATATTTTTGAAGTGGCATCAGAAAGCAGCCTGGTATCCTTCATTAAGTGGCCTCATTTTGTGTGTGAACTAGTTCTAGGTCTGGAAAAACGTGGGAAATTGACTAAAACCAACTGTCATTATCCTGAAGACTTTTCTGGTACAGTGGTCAGTGTTCTAATAGCTTGTCCATTTGCTTTATTCCTAAGAAAAACCTTGATCAGTTAACCACAGCTAAAATAATCTCTGTGGGCTAAACTCTTCTGGCTAGTGATTTACCCAGTTGCCTTTTATGATAAGCATACTATACCCACTTTGCTTTGGTGGTTATGCTATGCCCAGTCACAGAGGGATGCTTCACAGTGATGGTCAAATTAAGAGTCCTTTATTGCAGGCAGGCTCACACCCCAAAGAATTCTCCGACCCAAGAAGAGGAAGGATAGGGTTTATAAAACCCAAAACCACAATTGCATCTGACAGGTTAGATAACAAAAATATTCAGTTAGGCAAAACAAGTTTCTCAGTACTGCAGAGCACTGGATTTCTTGAAATGCTGGTGTAGCTGAATAAGAATGTTCTGCCTAGCAGAATGTGGTTGGGGGGAGGGTGACTTGGTGTTTATCTAGATTTCTCTCATTTTTTATAAGCTGTCTTTAATGAGGCCCAGTTTATTTACATAGAAACAACAAACTTCTTCTAGGGCTATACATAGGTCTCCCTCTTCCCCCTGGGACATGAGCAGTAAGTCTAACCTTTAGTTTTGGAAAACCGTCTTGGCCAAGGACTCAACCTGGTTATGAAGAATATGGATGAAAGAGCATGGATGTCCTAAGTCAGCATCATTTTGTTTGGTCATCTGGGATATTCCAAGTTTACCTCTTACTGAGGCAGACATGGTTAGAGCTTGCCATTCCAGTAGGCTGAGTTTGACCAGGATGGAGACCAGCAAGGGACCTGCTAGCTTATAGCAAGGCTCAAGGCCAGGAGGTAACACCATATGAGCACCCTTGGAGCCACTGTAAGCATATACCTGAGGGAGAACATGAACTGTAACACATAGAATCAGTCTCTTCTATAGACTGTAAGAGGGGATGAATTTGGTGAGTCCAGAGATGCAGCCTAACCAGGTCCCATTTTGTGAAAAGTAAGTTTGGGAAGGGGACAGGCTGAAAGTGAGAGTGTTATTGCATGATACTGAAAAAAGAAATTTTGGAGCTTGTATTTAGGTGTTGTTAAACAGGAGGGGTTACCCATTATGTCTCCTAGAGTTAGTAGTGGAGCAGAGAAGGGACAGGTAGATTTGTTATTTGTAACAATCAGCATTTCCACCCCTAAGCCTAATTTAGTAAAGTAGTGTAGATTTTAAACAAAGCTAGCAATCCTCGGCTAGTTTGAGCTGAGTAAGGTTAAGCAGTCAATGCTTCTCTAACATGGAAAACAAGCTAGGAGATTGTGGGTAACTGGGTTTGGGTTCCCTGGGGGAACAGAGTGGAGGTGGGGAGAGGGGTCAGAATTAGGTAATTGTGAGTGAGAGACAAAAATGAGGTCTCAGTGATGGAGAGATGGCTTAGAGGTTAGGAGCAATGGTTGCTTGTGCAGAAGACCCAGGTTCGAATCCCAGCACCCACATGGTGGCTAACAACCATCCATAACTCCAGTTCCAGGGGATGGACACTCTCTTATGTCCTCTGTGGGCACTGCATGAGGACATTAAATGCAGTCAGGCATAACACTCATACACATAAAATAAAAGTAAATAAATTAAATAAATTAAAAGTTGGCTATGGGGCCAGTGGATCTTTTTTATGGGGCCAGTGGATTTTTTTTTTTTTTCCGTTGGATGGTGAACAAAGCTCTTTCATCATACCTATGATGTACAACTGGAGGCCCCAAGTGGACTCAACTTCCCAGCCATAGTTAATGGATTGGTGTATCTGGATGAAGACAGAATCATTGTCCCTGCTTGAGGAGGTCTTCCAAATGGAGAGGAGGCTAGTATTATTTGCCTTTGGGAGCCAGGTCCAGTTGAGGCTAGAAAGGATCTTACCGGTGGAGAAAGAGGTGAGAGTGAAAGTATAGATCTGGGGTGAGGTGAAACAGAGGGGCATGTGGCAGCTAAAGATAAACAGTCCTATGATTGGGAGAGTCTTTTTTTTTTTTTGGTCTTTTTAAGACAGGGTCTCCCTGTAGCCCCAGCTGACTTGGAACTCATGGAGACCAGGCTGGCCTCCCAAGTGCTAGGATTAAAGGCATGCGCCACCACGCCTTTCTGATTGGGCGAGTCTTAATTTGAGAGGGTCTGGTCCAAAAGTGACGATCCATCCTTGATTTTAGTGGATCCAGGCAAGGGTTCCATCAACTGTGAGTGCTATCAGTGTGGTGAGGATGGCTGTGTGAGGTTCTTTCCATGTGGAGTTTAAGGCTTCCTTTTGGAACTTTTGATTGACACCAGATTTCAGGGGTGGAATGGGTGGCAAGGTGTAGAGGAGGGAACTAGGAATATGGTCTCAGACATTAGAATGGACAGCAGTCTGGACCTGTTGGAAAGACTGGAGATACTTTAAGAGAGACTGATTGGTATTTTTTTTTTCTAGACTAGGGTCCTTTAATATAGGAGGAGAGGCAGCCTCCCAAACATTATCTCATAGAGAATGAATCCTGTCTCATAGGGAGTCCATCCAACTTGAAGGAGGACCAAGGTAGGAGGTTGGGCCAGTTTTCACCAGTCTATAAGATTAGAGAATGTGGACTTAATAGTCTGATACATACATTCAACCTGTCCAAAGCTTTGGGGCCAGTAGGCACAATGAAGATTTTAGGCTGTGTTTAAGGCCTTACTGACCATTTGGCTATGGACAAGGTGAAGACAGGTTGAATTCCATCAACTGTAAGTGCAGTCAGTGTGGTGAGGATGGCTGTGTGAGGCTCTTTTCATGTGGAGTTTATCCGAGCCAATTGACAGAGGCAGCCCAAACCTAGGCTCTTGACCACAGAGCAGGTAGTTACTTTTTATGTAGTAAAGGCCTCAAATAGAGCAGATATCTGTACCAGCATGAGGGGAGTCAATTTCCCATTTTTCCCTGGGGTTTAGTCCTTCTAGGTAGATAGCCAGTGTACCCTTGGCCCCTTGTTTAGGGTTGACTTGAGTATAAGAGAGGCATTGAGAGGTCATCTGCATGACCAATTCTCAAATCTGTAGAATCTAGTATTAGCTGTCAGTTTGGTGGTTACCCAGCTGGGTCATCTGGTGAAGCTGGTCTACAAGGAGGGCCCGATGGTTTCAGGGAGGATAATCCTGGTGTCTATCAGGGTCCACCATCCCATGGGGTCTTTTTGTGCTCCCTGAGAGCAGGCATTGTTTTCTTCATCCTGAGTATAGGATGGCAGAGGGGATGGTGAGTGGCTCAAAAGGGATTTGGCAGCCCACTGTACTGCTTCATCTACCAGTTGATTTCCTTTTGCCTTGGTAGTGTCAGCCTGTTGATGACTCCACAGTGTATGACTGTCACCTTCTTGGGGAGATAGCCTCAAGGAAAGCTAGAATTTCTTCTTTGTTTTGATGGTTTTTCCATTTGCAGTTAGGAGTCCTCTTTCATTGTAGATTATGGTGTAGACATGAAAGGTGGCAAAGGCATATCTGCTGTCTGTGAAGATAGTCGGCCATTTATCCTTTTCCCAATGTAGAGCCTAAGTGAGAGTGATCAGTTCAGCCTTTTGCACC
Organism: Nannospalax galili; assembly: GCF_000622305.1. Lineage (NCBI taxonomy): Eukaryota > Metazoa > Chordata > Mammalia > Rodentia > Spalacidae > Nannospalax > Nannospalax galili. The sequence goes on from NW_008335053.1 coordinate 716,230, forward strand.
AGGGTACCCTGGGGGAAGGCTTGGGCCCAAATGACATCCTTTTGGGTAGTTACAGTGACCTTCTGGGTCCCTTTTACTACAAGGCTGCTTCCATCTGTGAATAAGTTGGTGTCCGCCTCAGGTAAGGGGGTGCCTTGGAGGTCTAGGTGACTGGCCTGGAAGATATCCAGCAGATCTTCACAGTCATGTAGGGGCACCTCTGGGTTATCACTGGGCATCAGTATTGCTGGGTTGATGCTCTGAATGTCTGAGATGAGACAGAGCTGATTGTGGAGCAGACTTTGGTACTGAGTGATACAGGCATTTGACATCCATTTTGATGTCCTCCCTGGAGGTGAGTCTCCACTGCATGGGGGGCTGTAAAGTTTGTCTTGGCCCAAAGTGAGCTTATCAGTCTCCTTTCCCAGTAGGGTGGTAGCTGCTATGGAATGCAGACAAGATGGCCATCCCGAAGCCATCGGTCAAGGTGCTTGGATAAGTATGCTATGGGCCTCTGCCAAGGTCCCTGAGTTTGAGTATGCATGCCTTTTGTAATCCCCCCAGGCCTCATGAATAAAAAGGTAGAATGGTTTTGTGATATCAGGCAAAAACAGAACTAGGACTTGAATTAGGACCTTTTTAAGGGGTTGGATAACTTGTTCTTCTATCACTGTCCATTTCAGGTGTTGGTCTCCTGCAGTGACTGACTAACAAGAAATTGCTATTTCAGAGAAGCCTGGGATCCACAGTAGGCAATATCCTGCTGTCCCCAGAAATTCTTATACCTGTTTTTAGACTGGGGCATGGGGCTCTGAAAGATGACTTCCTTTCAGGCCACAGTGAGGGTCCTCCTACCCTGAGAGAGTTTGTATTCCAAGTAGGAGGCCTCCATTTGGCAAAGTTGAGCTTTCTTTGTGGAGACATGGTATACCAGGGTCTGAAGCAACTGGAACAGGTCTTAGGTGTCTCACAGACAGGTGGCTGGTCAGCAGCAGCTAATAGAAGGTCTTCCACATACTGGTGCAGTGTTAAATGAGATCCTGAAGCTTGTCAAGTCCTTCTGAGGGGCTTCTTTCAACAGTGGGGGGCGGGGGTGGGATTTTGAGCCCTTGGGGCAAATGGGTCCAGGTTAACTGACTAGTCTTACTGGACATCAAATTGGTCCATTTTAAGGCAAAGATGGCCTAGCTAACAAGTAACAAGGGGATAGAGAAGAATGCATCTTTTAGATCTAAGACAGTTTTGACCTGATAACTGGGCGGAAGAAGACTGAGTAGAATATAGAGATTTGGGATCGTCGGATGAATGGTCTCAGGCCATTTGACCTCTTGGAGCTCTTGAACTGGATGGTAGTGTGAAGTTCCCAGTTTATGGACCAGTAAGAATGGAATATTCCAAGCAGACTGGCATGGGATGAGAATGTTAGCTTTTAATAATCTTTTAATATGAGGGGCAACTTCCAATCTGACTTTCTGGCTCATAGGGTACTGTCAGACTTGGATTGGCATGACTCTGGCTAGCAGATTTGCCGCAACTGGTGGATGATGAACCACTAAGCCAGGTGGGGGGGTGAGTTGGTTTCTGCCCATACCTGGGGAAAATGCTGTTGTAAATTTTTGAGTAGGTCTGTGGAGTCAAGGGCTTCAGCTCCCAAAGACTCAGGAGAAAACAAGAAGATATTCTTCAGACAGGGAGTGGTTAAGTAAAGTTGGTATGCAGATGAAAAAGAGATTCCAGTCTCTTGAGGTGAAAAAGTGATAGTGGCGCCCAGTTTGCAGAGAAATCACAGCCCCAAAGGGGGAAGGGACAGTCCAGAACCACCAAAAAGAAATGGTTTACTAGCTTGTGTTACAGTATGTTCAGGCATGGGGTAGTAGTCCCTGACCGTGCTGGTGGTCCCCTGAATAGGAATTTTTCTTTGGGAAAGTAATTCAAACAAGATCTTTAGAACAGAGTTCTGCCCCAGTGTCTACCAGAAATTGGCCTCCTATAGATGCTGTGACTATAGGCTCTTAGAGGCCTAAGAGAGTGGAGCCCAAGACCCCTTCAGTCTGACTCATTATCTGACTCTTGGATGTCTTGATGGGTCAGGACCTGTTTTGGACAGTTTGAGGCACTTGTTTTTCCAATGTTCTTTTTGTGCATTGATTTTTTTTTTTTTTTCTAGTGGGGTCTGCCCTACTCTCCCTGGCTTTTCTTGTTAGGATTCCCTTTTCCTCTGGACTGCCATCCTGTGGTCAGGAACAGGCAGACTAAAAGGTGGTGACCATGATTTTAGCCTGTCTGCAGGTCACCATTCCTGTGGTCTGGGTTGCAAGGGTTTTTTCTTTCAGCATCTCAATTATTAAACACCTTTGGGGCCACTTCTAGAAGTTGAGAAGTGTTTGTGCCCATGAAACCTTTGAGTTTTGGAGTTTAAGATGGCTAGAGGAAACTGGGTAAGAAAAACCAAATCGAAAGCTTGGGTATTCTCTGGGGCCAGAGGATCAAAGGATTGTGGATATGGAAGGCTTCCCACAAATGATCAAAGAATGCCCCAGGTGACTCCTCAGACCCCTGAAGAACCTCAGTGGTTTTGGATAGATTTGTGTGCTGCCCCCCTGATTCCCACTCGAAGAGTCCAGTGAAAAGTGTTCAACATTTGGGATCCAGTAGTTGTATTAGAGTTCCAGTCAAGACAGATGGAGGGGAAAATTTCCTCCCTCTTAAGTCTGTTTTCATCCTTCATACTGGCATCCATGGGCAAATAAACCTTCTTAGCCCCTGCCCTACTACATTCCCATTTCTTGGAGGTAAACACAGTCAAAAGCAATTGTTGGCAGTCATCCCAGGTAGGTTGGTAGATCCATATAATGCACTCGATAAGAGCAGCCATGACCTGGGGCTTCTCAGAAAACAGGATTTGGGGCCTTCCAATTATAGAATCCAAAGTGGAGGAAGACACATAAACTAGGAATAATCATTCCCTTGGCGGAATGGGGCAGGTGGTGGGGCCCTCTCTAAGGGAGAGGACAGGGGCAAGAGTTTCACAATTTGGGTGTCATGATCACTGGTCAGAGCTGAGAGAAGGGTATGAAAGGGGAGAAGGTAGAGGAGGGAACGGATGGAGAGGAGGGCTGGGCATAATGGGATTTGTATGGTGGATGAGAGAGGGTCCAGGGGTGGCAATAGAGGGGTTTGTCCAGAAGAACCTTTGTCAGGGTTAGGATAATAGTTGAAGGCGCAGGTCCTCAACCACAGGGGAGGATTTTGGACTAAGTCCAACCATTGATCAATATAGGGAAATTGGTGCAGGTGTTTGGGGGTCCCTGTGACCTTCAGCCAGATAGCTTGAGCAACAGCAGGGTCCAGCACCTGGTTCAGGGCCAGCAAACATCAAAAGAAGGCTAATCAATTTCACAGAATGTATGGAGCTTTCCTTTGGAGAGACTGACTCCATAGTCATCACTGAACTCCAAAGAGGACTTCTTTAACTTATGTTGGAAGGGAGTTGGTTTAGAATCGCTGGCCGCCATATCAGAACTGGAGGCAAATGGTGTGGTTAGGTGAAAGAACAGGAAGACAGAAAGACAGGAGACACAGTAATGAAGAAGAGTAGAGACTAAGAGGACAGTGGATTGGGGTGAATTAAGAGGGTAAAGAAGGATTTAGGAGAGAAAGCTGAGCAGTGGAAGCAGTAGGCAGAGGTCAGGGATAAAAATAGGGTGGAGGTAATGGGAGAAACAGGGTTTACCAGACCAATCCATACAACCCAGGCAAGAGGTCAGCACAGCTCACATAGCATAGGCAATGAAGGCAGAGGAACTCCTCCCTGAGGAGGAGACGAGTATACTCGGTCAGCTTCTGGTCACCATTAAGCCAAAGTGAGCTCGGAGAACAGTCTTGACTCCTCGGTCCCCAAAGAGGATCAGGGAGGAGGTGAAAGGGGAAAGACACAGTGAAAGAGCTGAAACAAGCAAGGACACACTCATTCCATAATAGACAAGACATGACAGGATCTCTGGATAGGTACTGTCCAGAGCAGAACTCACTTTGCTGGATTGTTCCCCTAGCCCCAAAGCGGGAGATGATTTCAGTGCTTCTTTTTAACAGTAGGTGGGTTCTGAACTGCCACCTCTTGCCATATGAAGTTGGTACAGCCAGTTAGGACCCAGTCTGCCCCTGTAGTCTATGCCAAATTGCCAGCTTGGTCTATGGAACTTGTAACCCAGTATGTGACCAGTGGGAGTATACTGGATTGCTCATTCATTTATTCAACCATACAAAAATACATATAGAATAAGGATTAGTTGAATAAGTTCCTAGCCAGAACCTTATTAGTCAACGTCTTTACTCTTCAAAGAATGTTTAGGCGAGTAATCCCCATCAGGATTTTACTTCTTTAATCAAATATCAGACCAGACCAGAAATTTCAGAACTTGCTTTCTAAGTTCTAAGAGGACCAAAGTTCTTGGTCAGTTTTGGCATCAGGAAATGAAGCAATCATTCTGGAACTCTCTGGCTCTAATGTGAGAGTCATGGGGCCCTGAATGTTTCAGGGGTCACTTCCCCTGTAACAATTTACCATGCTGAGGAGACCTAAAGCAAGGCTGAGCCCTGGAAAGTTGATCTTGCTGGGGCCTCAAAATGTTATATGCAATGTAAGTCACTGAGGATCGACACACAGCAGTGGTCAAATTAAGAGTCCTTATTACTGGTGGTTGAGAGCTCCCTCAGAGTCTGCCTGAAAGAACTCTTCACCTCAAGGAAAGCCAAACCACAATTACATTATACCAGGGACAGGTCAGGTAACAAAAAGTTTCAGTTAGAACAAGTTTCTTAGTACTGTAGAACACTAGACCTCCTGAAATGCAGGTGTGGCTAGGGGCTGGGCTAAGCAAATGGAGTCAGCTTAGAATAAAATGGGGTTTCTTTGTTCAGTTCAGTTAAATGCTATTATCTGGTCTTTCTGTTCCAGGATTTTTTCTTTTAAGCCACTGAATTTAGAGAGCTCTGATGGGTACATCTCTCATGATTGCACATATTCTGTGTTGATGAACAAACTTAAGAGTTCTTCAAGAACGTAGGTGGTTTCCTCAGTAATGTATTTTCTATAGTCTGTAAGTAAAGGGATTTTCTGGGCCTCAGGGGGAATGTAGTTGGTGTTAGAGATGGAGAGGATGATCTTGGGAGCTAAAAGTAGGTTCCTGACAAATGGACATACATAGGTAGATTAACTTGATTTGGAAAGAGCAGTAGAATTTGATTTTCATTTTGAATATAGTTTCAAATAATAGGACATTAAAGAAAAAATGGATTACAAAATGTAAGAAGATGAAAGTCAACCTGATTAAGAATACAGATGAATCTTGGAAGCATCCTATTGAAATGAGAGGGAGAGGGAGAGGGAGAGGGAGAGGGAGGGAGAGAGAGGGAGAGGGAGAGGGAGAAGAGAGAGAGAGAGAGAGAGAGAGAGAGAGAGAGAATGAATGAATATGCATCATGAAGCAGCAGTGCCAGAGAGGACAAAAATACTGAGTATACTATTACAGCTTGTTGTAACAGTCTATACAGCAAGGCATGGGAGAACTTTGAGAAAGGATGAGTCATAAATAGTTCTCCATTGTTATTGTATAATTACCATCATTTACTGAGTGCTAACTGTGCCCCTTGGCATTTTTGCACTTCATTTAGTCTTTACAGTACTTCATAGGAGGGCTGATATTCTCTTTCAAAAGGCTTAGAAGAGTTGAAAAAAATAAACCACTAAAATTGTACTAGTTGAAAAGGAAAATTCTTCCTGATCTTTAAAAATGGTACCACCGTCTCATAGTGTCCCCAGTATTGTGCAAGGATCCAGTTTCTCCACATCCTCATCAGTGCTTAGAAAAACTCTCTGCTGAAGTGCCAGCTGGTGGTGTGGGAGTGCAGCCTGAGGCTCCAGGAGGTTTTGCTCTATGTGGGTGTGAGTGACACCTCCCAGTGACAGTGTGTGCACATGTGCATGTGTGTTAGGAAGGATCTGGCAAGGCCAGGAAGTTCTGTGTGGTGCGGGTTTGACTGTCTGCACAGACCTGCAGGCTCAGACTGATGTCCCTAGATTCCTGTGCCTAGCATCATATCAGATCATCTTGCTATGGGCTTGCCTCTCATAGGCCCTGGGAGGACTGTTCAGGCTCTGCTCCTTCTCAGATTGTGGCTCTGCACAAGAGGGCCCCACAGAGTTCTCAGACAAGAGGAAGGTGGCCCTCAGTGGACATGTGAGGGGTCTCTGCCAGGCTGTACCTCAAGACCCAAGAGTGTGAAACAGCTGTGTGTACCCTTGGACAAGACAGCCAGAGTGAGAGCTAAGTGAAAGCCAAAAGGACATAAATGGGGAATAAGAGAAAGAGAAGAAATATGAAGAGAAAGAGAAAAGACTGTTTTAGGAGCTAATGTGTCAGGATACCACCAGAGGTGTGCTTCATGCCCAGGAAGCTTGACCAGACCAGAAAGCTCTCTACTGAGTAATATATAGTAGTCTTGCTTCTGAGCTGAGGCATTGCAGGCAGTATTTGTTGGCATTGCCCGGTAGGATGGCATGTGCAGCACAAAGTGCCTGTGTTTTGTGTTTGGAATCAAGACTCAGATGAAGCTGTGCAGTGCAGCAGGGACAAGCATTGCCTGCCAGTAACTACTTGGACGCATTGTTGGATTTTGAATTAAATTTTGGACATTGCATGTTCAGAAAACTTCGACTGTTGCTACATTCTTTACACGCCCTACATAAATAACCTAAAGATGATTTAAAGTATATGAGTGAGTGTGTGTAGTTCTGTGCAAATAATACTAGATTTTATATAAACAGCTTGAGCAGCTGCAGAGTTGGGATCCTGGAACCACTCCTTTGTGGACAAAGGGACAACTATATACATAAAACAAAAATACATACATATATCCAGAAATACCTAATTTTTAACACATCATTTTTTAGTTTTAGTCTCTTCTTGGAACCTTTAGAGAAGTAATATTTAAGGAGAAATACAACAGGTTCAAAGCCTAAGCTCTAAATAATTCTAATCCTATTTCTGTACTAATTTATATTACATTTGTTTATTTATTTTGTTTGTGTGCACATGTGCCACAGTATTTGTGGAGGTCAGAGAACAACTTTAGGGAATTGATTTTCTCATTCCACAATGTGAGCTCTGGGGCTTGAACTCAAGTCATCAGGCTTGGCAGAAAGCACCTTTCCCCTCTGAGCCATCTTCTTACCCTCTAGGAATATAACTTTAAAAAAATGTTTATTGAATTTTTGTATATTTCATATAAAGTCATCTTTATACCCCCTTCCCCTTTGGCACCCTGCCATAGCTTCCCCACTGGGTTCATACCTTCTGTCATTTGTGTTAAGGCCTATCATGTAAAGTTAGTGTCCCCAGATGTCCCTCAGTATAAATTCATCCACTGGGATCTAGTCAGTCTAGAGTCCCTTCCTTTAAGAAGATCAGCTCATTCTCACCCAGTAGTAATCAGATGCCAGTAATTCTTCAACTAAGATTGGGGCCTGCTGTTCATTTTCACAGTTCTGTGCTGGGTTTTTGTCTGCTCAAGTTTGCATGGGTCTTGTGTATGCTGACACCTTTAGTGTAGGTTTATATGAGAGGAATCCCAGAAGCCTGTAGGACTGTTTCCATATGGCCATGCATCTCCTCCCTGGCTCTTAACAATCTTTCTGCCCCCTTTTCTGCAATGATCCCTGAGCCCTGGGTGGGTGGATTTTAATATAGGAATCTTGTCCAAAGACTCACACTCTCCAGACGCTTAGTCTCTGCATTTTGGCCAATTGTGAGATGGCCTCATCTTCTGTTGCATGAGGGAGCTTCATTGATGAGAATTGAAAGATGCATTAGTGTTCTCTTCATCCCTTGTTCTGTGTTCCATGAGCCTTAGGTATGGAGGTTGCATCCTAAATGTGCCACTTAGGCTTGGGCAATTCAGAGCCTGTGTGTGACCAGTTGTGGAACTCTGTAACTATCTCTGTCTCTTGAAAAAGAAGCTTCTTTGATGGGTGGTGACTGGGATACTTGTCTATAGATTTAAGGATCCATATTACATTTGTCTAGGGATGTGACAGCCTTGGAGTTTTCTCTAAGATCTATGACCTTGCCAGCTATGTGTATATGGCTAGGTTTATAGTACCACACGAGTTTCCTCCCATTAAGTGGACCTTAAGACCAATTAGGTAGCTGTTGATTACCCCCAAGATAAAAGTGCCACTACTGCACCAGTGTCATTTGCTGTGCTGGTCACTGATGTGGTTTTTAGGTCTTGAAGCTAAGGTTGGACCATCGATTGGTGTTCTCCCTTAGCAGCTTGCATGGCACTCTCCAAAGCTATGAGAGATAGCCTCAGGGGAGGTAACTTCCAGGTCAGTTTCAGCTCCTTTGCTCCAAATCCTGTGTCCAAAGTATGACCTCTCTTCAGCAATAGGGTCTTACTATCAAGTTCTGGGAGATAATCAAAGACTGTGGCAATAACCTGTGTAATTTTGGGAGTCTCTTGGACTACCCTTGCTAACAACTCTCTAGGAATATATCTTAATAGCTCTTTTTTTTTCTTTTTTTTTTTTTTTAAGCCCCAGCTGGCCTGGAATTCGCTGTCCAGACTAGGCTGGCCTTGATCTCACAGAGATCTGCCTGCCTCTGCCTCCCAAGTGCTGGGATTAAAGGAGTGTGCTACCAACACGTCTGGCTCTTAATAGATCTTTTAAAATAAGGGAACATATCATAAAGATTGATTGATTGATTGATTGATTGACAGTGGTACTGGGGGTCAATCCCAGGGACTAATACATGTAAAGCAAGCATTTTATTGACTGTGTTCCATCTCCAGCCCCCAAAGTTATGCTTTTAGGACTTACAATCTTAAGTACATTTACAGTATTGTATAGTCATCCCTATCTAATTACTGAATGTTTTTGTCATCACTCAAATATATCTTATACCTGATAGCCCTTGCTCTACTTCTTCCTTTCCTAGTCACTGTTAGCTGATAATCTATTGTCTGTCTCTATCGATTTTCCTATTCTGGACATTTTATAAAAATGTAATCATACAACGAAGGGAGCTTGGGTCTAGTTTCTTTCGCTTAACACAGTTTCAAGGGTCATCCATGTTACAGCATGAATTAAGACTCATTCTTACTATGACTGATATTCCATTTTGTGTGTATGTCTGTGTACACATTGTACACCATCTTTTGTTTATCTGTTCATCACTTGATGGGCTTTTGGTCTGTTTCAACATTTGGCTAGTGTGAGAACACATGTATATATACAAATTTTTGTGTGAACATTGCTTTTTAGTTCTCTTAGCTATATACCTAGGACTGAAATTGCTGTTCATACAATAAGTTCTGTTTAACTTTATAATTAATTGATTATTTTTAAAATTTATTTATTTTTATGTTATACCTGCATGTGTGTAAGTGCACCCATATTTTGCATGCATTGCCTTGGAAGGACAGAAGAGAAGGTTGGATCCCCTGGAACTGGAGTTTTGAATGGTTGTTAGTCACCATGTGTGTTCTGGGATTCGAATCCAGGTCTTCTGCAAGACTAGCCAAGTGCTTTTAACCGCCGGCTGAGCTATCTCTCTAGCCCCCTCATTATTTTTATTTTGTATGTATGAGTGGTCTGCTTGGTTATAAGTGCACAACATTCGAGCGGTGCGGTGCCTATGGAAGCCAGAAGAGGCTGTCAGATCCCCTGGAACTAGAGTTATAGATGGTCGTTAGGTGCTGTGTGGATGCTGGGACTTAAACCTGGGTCTCTACAAGAGCAGCCAGTGCTCTTAACCACTGAGCAATCTCTCCAACTCTCTGTTTAAATTTTTGATAGCTACCAAACTGTTTTCCAGATTTTATGATGGTTGTACTACTTCACATTTTACTCTTTTTACATTTTGTTTCTTATCTATAACAAGGTACAGTAGCCGTTTTGTAGAGAGGAAAATATGGGCTAGAACCTGCAGAAGGTGTTGTCAAAATGTTTTTTACTGTCCAATTCTAAATATCACGTGTAATATTTTCCCTAGAAATTCTAGGGAAGTAGTTCAGATAGTCAATAAAAATTAAAAATTAAAATGAATCAAAAGTGAGGAAACTGGAGAGATGGCTCTGTGGTTGAGAGCACTGGATGCTTTTGCAGAGGACTCAGGTTCAATTCCCAGTACCCACATAGTAACTAACAGCTGTCTGTAACTTCAGTTCCAGGGGAATTTGACACACTCTCCTGACCTCCACAGGCATTGCATGGCATGGTTACACTTACATACATACAGGCAATACACATAAATGAAAATAAAAAATTTTTTAATGACTCAAGATTGAGAACTCTTGCCAGCTTTTTTTTTTTAAACCTGATTTGACAATGCTCTTTATGTTTTACAGAGAAGCTGGCCGAGGCTCAGCGCAGGTTTGCTACACTTCAGAATGAACTTCAGTCATCACTGGATGCACAGAAAGAAAGCAGTGGTGTTACTACACTGCGACAACGCAGAAAGCCAGTCTTCCACCTGTCCCATGAAGAGCGTGTTCAACATAGGAATATTAAAGACCTTAAATTGGCCTTCAGCGAGTTCTACCTCAGTCTTATTCTGCTGCAGAACTATCAGGTGCTTAGAGCCTTACCCTAGAGAACAGCATTTCTTAAGTAATGATAAATTACAGTAAGTAGAAGTACCTTGAGCTACACTGTGTCAATCCAAAAAGGAGGAAATCATCTTTATTCTTCTTTATTCTTGTGGTTCTTACTGGGATTTTAGATGTCCTTATTGACCAAAACTTGTGTATCAGAAAGATGCAGAGACAAGGAATCACCAGAGAACTGGTAAGCCAGACTACACAAACAGTGAGCTCCAGATTGAGCAGGAGACCCTGCCTCAATAATATCAGGTGGATCAGCAAGAAGCGTTATTTTGAAATGAATTCTCAACTTTTTTACTAATGGACTTTTGTGTCTGTATTTAGCAAATACAGACAACCTCTGGTTTATAGATCTATTATGCCTTGGAAATCCATGTTTTCCTACATTTTCAGATGAATGATATGCAAACAACAAGTGAATGTGAGAATGTAGAAAAGTGTAGTATTTTGATGTAGAAATTGAGGATTGACCCTGTGTGTTTGCTCATTCTTTCCTTTATGCTGACTCCGTCGTAAGTCCATCCCCAAGCTGAGATGACTGGAAGGAAAATGAAAGTTAGGAGAACTAGATCAGTGTCTTTGTTCTTAACAGGTTTGTGCATACCTGGTGGGAGAGAAAATTTACTTCTATACCAGTCCCTCCAAAGCAAAGAACTAAATAAATGTATTCAGGTGCACGGTAAATGCAAAACCTTTTCTGAAAATAGTCTTTTGCCCAAAGCAGCAACATGACCTATTTTTAAAATGGTTATACATAGAAAAATAGAAATGAAAATGTTCTGAACTTGGGGTGTTCATTAACTTACTTGGAAAAGAAACACTAGAGTTGTGTTACTAATGGAATTCTACTTTGAAATGAGTACGTGATGCAGCACAGCAGTCTTATTTTAGTAATGAATGTATTCTTAGTCTTCGCTTATTCAGCTCTGTCAGTGTTTAGTGCTTATTATTATCACTTTTTTTTTTTTTTTTTTTTTGTTTTTTTTGGACAAAGTCTCCCCTGAGCCCCAGCTGTCCTGGAACTCACTGTGTAGACCAGGCTGGCCCTGAACTTACGGAGATCCGCCCACCTCTGCCTCCCGAGTGCTGGGATTAAAGGCATGCGCCACCATGCCCGCCATGCTTATTATTTTTAATCTTAATTAACGATAGTAGAAATGATCATTATATTTCTCTTTTTTCGTATAGAATCTGAATTTTACAGGGTTTCGAAAAATCCTTAAAAAGCATGACAAGATCCTGGAAACATCTCGTGGAGCAGATTGGCGAGTGGCTCATGTAGAAGTGGCCCCATTTTATACATGCAAGAAAATCAACCAACTCATCTCTGAAACTGAGGTATAGTAACTCTACCTATTTACCTATGTATTCAGTATCACTTGTGCCCCATTTTAAAGAACTTAGGATTTCTGTTCTCCTTTTGTATCTAGATGCTGGCTTTGAATACTTGTACGCTTATTTGAGATTGTTTTCTTTGGCTTTATCAGTGTATGTTTGCTAAGAGGCTATCAGAATATAATATATAATTGATATAGAATTATTTATCACTTGTTCAGAATAACTTATATCGAATCTTAATACCTTGCCTTTCTAGGCTGTAGTAACTAATGAACTTGAAGATGGTGACAGACAAAAGGCTATGAAGCGATTACGTGTACCCCCTTTGGGAGCTGCTCAGGTTAGTATTTGCTTCCAGTGACTTGTTTGCTTTTTCATATTTAGTAATTAACACAGTATTGTTGTTGGCTAGCTTCATTACCTTCCAATTTATTTAACCAAATATTGTAAGTAGTTGCTACTATTGTTTTTCTGGTTTTAAAAAAATTCAGTGCCAAGATCCAGGCATGGTATCACATGCTACATTCCCAGTACTTGGGTGACTAAGGCAGGATGATCACTAGTTCAAAGCCAGCCTGGGTTATATAGTATAGCCCTGTCTCAAGAAAAGGTAAGAATGATGCTGGAGAGATGGGCCAGGTTAAGAGCACTTGCTACTCTGACAAAGGACCCAAGTTGAATTCCCAGCACCTACATTGAGCAGCTCACAACTACCTATAGCTCAAGCTCCAAGGGTTCTGACTCCTCCTTCTGGTCTCTGCAGGCACTCCTGTGCACAGACCCACACTCAGGTGCACACACACACACACGCACACACACAGAATTAAAAATAATAAAAATCTTTTTTGAAATAAAATGGGTAAGAGAAAGGAAGGGGAAAAGAAAGGAAAAAAGAAAAAATGAGATGCAAGCTTTCATTTTTTATGAACTGTCTTTGTGCCTATCAGTGTTTTCTCTCAACTCTGCCCTGTATTTATTCTTAGACATTCTAACTTCTTGGTCCAATCAACTGACTAAGATGAGTTTTTTTTGTTATTCATGACATGGGAGGTTAGGATGTGTGAACTACTGGGCTACTTACATAGCTTTGTCTAAAGCATAGCAGTTATACCAAAAAAGGGCAGGGGATTTAGTAAATGCTATCTGTATAGCATTTAAGTGATATATTCTGTCTCATAAAACAAGTCTGAATAAATTTAAAAGGATTTAAATCAGGGCTAGAGTGACTCAGCGGTTAACAATGTTTACTATTCTTGTAGAGGACCTAAGTTCAGTTCCCAGCATCCATGTTAGGTGTCTCACAACCATCTGTAAATCCAACTCCAGTGGGCACCAGCAGCCATGCTAGGCGCGCGCGCACACACACACACACACACACACACACACACACACACACGGGCACGCACAAGCACGCACACGCACACAGTTAAAAATAATAAATCTGGGCATGGTGGTGTATGCCTTTAATCCCAGCACTCAGGAGGCAGAGGCAGGCAGATCTCTGTGAGATCAAGACCAGCCTAGTCAGCATAGTGAGTTCTAAGCCAGCTGCGGCTACAGGGAAACTCTGTCTCAAAAAGACCAACAATGGGGATGGAGAGATGGCTTAGCAGTTAAGAGAACTGGCTGTTCTTGAAGAGGGTCCGGTTTGGTTCCCAGCACCAATATGGCAGCTAACAACCATCTATGACTCCAGTTCTAGGGGATCCAGTGCCTTCTTCTGACCTCTGTGGGCATTTTCACAATATGGGTACACTTACATACATGCAGGCAGTGTACTGATACACAAAATAAAAAAAATATATAAAATTTTTGAAAAGGAAAAAAAAAAACCCAAAGACACAATTTAAATCATACAAAGTATTTAAGTATATAAAATAATAAAATATTTGAAAAAAAAGCAAATACACAATTTAAATCATACCAAGTATTTTCTGCAACCACAATGGAATTGAAATTAATAACAAAAATTTGTACAACCTAATAAAAGTATATATGAGAAAAACTGTAGTTAATGTCACACTTAATAGTGAAACATTAAGGGTTTTCTTTACAAGACTAGGAAAAAATTATATGATTATTATTATTGCTGCCATTGAGCATTTTATTGGTGATTATAGCCAGTGTGATATGGTCAGAAAAAGATATAGAAGGCATTCAGATTAGAAAGGAAAAAGTAAAAGTGATCTGGTATATTTACCAGTGACTTAATGATCTATGTAGAAAATCCAAAGAATCTATGTTACTACTATAGCTAATCAGGGAGGGTGTTTTTGTCTTTTTGAGACAGATTCTCCCTGTAACTGCATCTGACCTGGAGCTCACCATGTAGACCAGGTTGGCCTTGAACTCAAGGGTATCTACCTCCTCTACCTCTGAATTGCTGGGATTAAAGGCATGCACCAATACACCCAGCTGTAATCAGGGAGTTAAATAATGGTTGGAGAATACAATACCAGCTTACAAAAAATCAGTTGTATGTTTGTATTTCATCAAGTACAGTTAAAAAAAATAAAAAATAAAAAAATAAAATAAAAAACTTTTCTAATAATGCTATTTATAAGAAAATAAAGAGTAAGAAATATAATACTTAGTAATGTTTGGTTCTGACAAAAGACATTAAAGACCTTTACATTAAAAACTACACAATATTTCTGAAATAAAAATCACTTAAATGAGAGGCATATCACATTTATGGGTGTTTTAGGTAAACTCAGTATTTTTAAGATGTTATTTCTTAATTCGATTTATACATATAACATAATCTACCTTTAAAAAATCTCAGTAGGGTTTGTGTTTGTGTGTGTGTGTGTGTGTAATGTAGATATGCATAGGAGTACAGTACAACTAAAAAGATTAGCAGTACCTTGTTAAAAAAAAAACACTATTAAAGCTACAATAGTCAAGACAGAATCAAGCTAGGCAGATACTTCTGTAGAACAGAAGAGAATCTAAAAATAGACTAATGTATATGTACAACTAATAATTCTGTTTTCAGCAAATGGCCCTGGAACAATTGGCTTATTTATACAAGAATGAAAAAGACGAACTTTTATTCATATTTTATACTATGTGTTTCTAAGTGTACCATAGACCTAAATTAAACTTAAAACTACAAATATCTAAAAGAAAATATAGGAGAAAGTTCTAGCAATGTTGGGTGACTCAAAGACTATCTAGAAATGTCACCAAAAATACTTGATCAAAGTTAAAAACTAATCTTCAAAAGACCTTGTTAAAGAGAATGAAAGGGGGCTGAAGAGATGGCTGATTGCTCTTGCAGAGGACCTGAGTTCAGTTCCCAACACCTACGTGGTAGCTAACAGCCTTCTGTAGCTCCAGTTTCAGAGGATCTGATGCCCTCTTCTGACCTCCACGGGCATTGCATGACATGGGTGCACTTATGTACATACAAAAACATTCATGTACATAAAAAATGTAAATAAATAAAATATTTAAAAGAAAAGAGACAATGAGGAATATTGAACTTGGAGAAAATATTTATAAAACGTCAGATCATATAAAAAACTCTGATATTAATAGTGAGAAAACAACTTGAACTTCATCAAAGAAGTATGGGGAGAGAATTAGTATGTGGCAGGTTGCTCAACATTATTGGGCAGTAGAGACATGCAAAGCAGAATCACAAGACACTACCTGTTACAGGGACTAAAATTCAAAGGTTGGCCATACTAAATATTGGAGAACAGAATCTCTTATCTCCTGCCTGCTGGTGGAATATAAAGTGGTAGAACCATTTTGATAAATAGTTGGGAGTCTCCTAAAAAGTTGAGCCTACATCTACCATATGACTAGCTATTATATTACTTACCCAAGAGAAATGCAAACCTGTGTCCATATAGAGACTTTTGCAGATGTTTATAGCAACTTTATTCATAATAGCCGAAAACTAGAAAACCCAAATGTCCATCAGTAAGTAAATGCATAAAGAATTTGTGGCATGTCTGAACAATGCACTACTACCCAACAATAAAAAGAAATAACTTGATATATGTAACACCGTAAGTGAATCTCAACAGAGAAAGAAGGCAGGTTTTTTTTAAAGGGCATACTATGTGACTCCATTTTCTTAAGACTCTGGAAAATATAAACCAGTAAATAATGACAGAAAGCAAATTATTGGTTGCTAGTTGTGTAGGTTTAGATCAGGAAAGAAGTACAGCTAAAGAGCATGAGGAAGCTCTTAGGGGTTGTGAATATATTAGAGTTTTTGGTTTACTTTTCTTTGTTTTTTTGAGGCAGGGTCTCATGTAGCTCAGGCTGACCTCAAACTCATTATGTAGCTCAAACTCATTACATAACTAGCCTTAAACTCCTGAGAGCTGGGAATATAGGCATTTGCCACCGTGTAGCTCAATGTTGTCTTAATTGTGATGATTTCATAGATATTTGTGGATATTAAATCTCATAAATCTTACCAGATTGTACTCTTTAAATCTAGTGTGTGCGATGCATTGTATGCCAATTTATTCATTAAAACAGTACCAAAAAACCCATTGACACTTCATAGTCAAACTGACTGAAAAGATGAAGAGAAAAACTAAAAACATCCAGAGAACAAACATGAAAATTGTGTACTTTAAATATATGCAGCTTATATAATTTATATTATAATAAAACCATTTAGAATGAGAAAATTAATATTAAATACTAAAGTGTTTAAGGGTGTGTTCCAAGGAGGTAATTTAATACTAAAGTAAACATAGAAATGGTTATCCCATGAGGAGGGATAGAGACTTCAAAGTAGGACATATTTTGCTCCTAAAGATAGATGGTAGTTACTGTACATTTTTAAAAAATATTTCATTTATTTTTATTTTATGCATATGCGTGTATTGCCTGCATGTAGGTAAGTGCACCCATGTTGTACATTTCCTACAGAGGACAGAAGAGGCTGTTGGATCCCCTGGAACTGGAGTTAGGACGGTTGTTAGCTGCCATGTGGGTGCTGGGATTCAAACTCAGGTCTTCTGCAAGAATAACCAGTGTTCTTAACTGCTGAGCCATCTCCCCAGCCCCTACTATACATTTTTAACATTCTAAAAGCATTGCATACATTATTTTATATCTAGGCTGTATTGTGTAATTTTTTAAACTAAAATAGAAAAAAAAAAGGCAAATGAGCATCTTCCTTCTAAACACCTTCATTCTGAAACTGACAGTACAGGTATCTACTATTGACAAGTAGTAAATCAGAGTTTCAGTGCTTTTAGAGAACATTTAGTGTATATCAAGTCTAATATTTCACCCCTAACAACACTAAAAAGTCCATGATTATTTCTCTATTTCGCATCCCTTTCTATGTAAGATCTCAAGAACTTTCTGTTCCCATTAGAAGAATGTAATTTTGAGGCCAGCTATAGATTCAAAATCAAATTATAATAAAGAATATTATTGAGCCTACTCTGGAGATTCAAATATGCCCATCTGCTAAGAAACTCTAGCTTAAAATTTTCATTTAAGAGGCTGGAGAAATGGCTCAGTGTCAAAGAGTGTTTACTGCTCTTGCAGAGGACCTGAATGTGGTTCCCAGCCCCCACATCAGGTGGCTCACAACTGCCTTTAACTCCAGTTCCAAGAAGGTCCAATGCCTTCTGGCTTCTGTGGGTACCTGCATATGCATATGGTGCACATAAACTCATACACTCATACACATATACACATAAGTAAAAGAATAAATAAATCTTTAAATAGTTTCATTTAAATTATCTCATTATAAAGGTATTAGTATTGTCAGAAAATAAGTATTCTTATCTTTCATTGTTACTAATTATTTGTAGTACCAAATCATAAATTCTAATCAAGCAATTTTGACAAAATTTAGAGATACATTTTGTAAAAATGAAGTTGCATATTAAATCTCTCCTTAAAAAACTTTACTATAGGAGTTGGAGAAATAGCTCTGACTGATCTTGCAGAGGACCCCAGGTTCAATTCCCAGCACCCACATGGCAGCTAACAACTGTGTAGCTCCAGTTCCAGGGGATCCAACACCTTCTTCTGACCTCCACAGGCACTGCACAACATGGATGCGCTTACACACATGCAGGCAATACATTCATACGCATAAAATAAAAGTAATAATATAAATACTAAAAAACCCACAAAACTTTAGTGTATTAATTTGAAGCCTAAAATGATAATCATAGGTCACAGCTCAGATGTGTGTACATATGGTGGTCAGAGGTGGATGCTGGGTATCTTCCTTAGTCACTTTCTACCCTATTTTTGGAGACTGGGTCTCTCATTGAACCACCAGCTTACCAATTGAGCTAGGCTTGCTGTCCATCAAGTTCCAGGGATCTGTCTTTACCCATGTTGTGTTTAGATTACAGGCATTCACTGTGCCCGGCTTTTATATGGGATCTGCCTGGCTTTGCCTGCCTGCTACTGGGATTACTGATGTGTACTACTATGTGCTGTTTTCTGTATGGGTGCTGGGGATACACACTCAGGTCCTTATGTCTACAAGAGGCACTTTACTGGCTGAGCTATCTCCCCAGCCCCATGATTCAGATTTTGATAAAAAACTAACTAGGGTCTCTATTCTGTGTATAGGGTGATAGAGGATAGATGATCCTCTGCTTCAGATTTTTTAAAGTTTAGATTATAAAACAATATTTTCCTTTTTAAAAAAATTTTTAATTTTATTTTTTTATTTTATGTGTATGAGTGTATTGCCTGCATGTAAGTAAGTGCACCTGTGTCATGCAGTACCCACGGAGGTCAGATGAGGCTGTCGGATCCCCTGGAACTGGAGTTACGGACAGTTGTTAGCTGCCATGTGGGTGCTGGAATTCGAACCCAGGTCTTCTGCAAGAAAAACCAGTGTTCTTAACCACTGAGCTATCTCTCCAGCCCCAACAATATTTTTCTTATAGACCTTTAAGTCTCAACGAAGTGACTTATTATGGCATACATTAATGTGTATGATGTCTTTTTTCTTTCCACAGCCTGCACCAGCATGGACTACTTTTAGAGTTGGCCTATTCTGTGGAATATTCATTGTACTGAATGTTACCCTTGTGTTTGCAGGTAATTCTGAAATTGTGAATTAATTTTTTCTGATTAATATGTCTGTGTAATAACCTGCTCTTACGTGAAGAGTCAATTATGCATTTACCAGTATTAACAAATTTGTCAGGGCTAACTTTTTTATTTTTATAAATTTTGTAGGATTTTTGGACATTTGTTTATTTTTCCTTTTAGGTATAAGCTTAGGTCAGGGAAATGGCTCAGTGGGTAAAGGTGCTTGCTGCCAAGCCTGACGACTTGAGTTTGATCACCAGGTCTCATATGCTGGAAGGAGAGAACCAACTCCCAGAAATTGTCTTCTAACTTCTACATGCACTGTGTGGTAGATGTCTGTGAGTGTGTGTGTGTGTGTGTGTGTACAGTTTTTCAAATAAATAATTTTTTAAAAACAAAAATTTTTAAAGTAATAAATTTAAGAACTTAAACTTCCTTTATCATAGATGAAGATATCTTAAATATGTTACAAGCATTCATCTACAAAAGCTTATTTACTTTGCTTATTTTCACATCCTTTCCAGGACTCACTTGCAACTGCTTTGCCTGTAGTTGTAAAAGGGATGGCTTTGCAATTTTCTATTCAATGGAAGAAAAAATTGGGGGCTGGAGATGTAGACCAGTTGATAAAGAGTGCTTGTCTAGTATGCATGAGTTCTTGAGTTCAGGCTCAGCACTACATAATACCAGGCATGGTGGTACATGCCTGTAGTCTCAACATTTTGGGAAACACAAAGATCAGTAGTTCAAGGCCTTCCTCTGCCACATAGCATGTGTTTGAAGGCAACCTGTGCTCAATGAGATCCTTCCCCTAAAACCAAAACAGAACACATCCAGCAGAAGTTAAAAATGAGAAAGGATCACTCTAGGAACAACTATAGTCTCAACATCAAGAAATAGTGTAGTACTGAGGGAAAGATAACCCTATTATACCTCCCCCAAAGAATGTGTCATCCCCTTCCTTGATGACATCTCATGTTTATCACTAGTAGTTGAAATACTGCAAACATCGCACCTGCTTGTTTTCCTATTAAATTTCACTAGTATCTTCCCCAGTTTCTTTCATAAGCTATACTGTTTTTTTGTGACATTGAAATGTTGAGTAGGTCCAATAGATTCAGTCCTCAAATCTCTGTTGTCTGTATTCTTTTCCTATCTCGGCAAATTATTCAAGCCTATGGCTATAAATACCATCTCTATGCTAATGACTCACAAGTATGTATCCTCTCTAAATGATATCTACTTGACTGCTTGGGTATCTAAAAGGCATCTTACATTTAAAGAGAACCCTTAAATAGAGTAAAAGAACTCTTGATTTTTTTTTTAACCCTGCAAATAAAGTTTTCAAGTTTCCAAAACCTTTTAGCCCCTGTGTAGCCCTTGTGTTCTCTGAGATTATCTACTTAAAAAGCAGGAAGGTTTATTTTGGCCCATGGATACAAAGGTTTCAGTCCATGATCACTTGGCCCTGTCACTTAGGGCCTGTGGCAAAGCAGAACATCATGGTGGAAAGCAAAGTTGCTCACTATGTGGAGGTCAGAAAGTAAAGAGAGGGAAGGAATGTGTCCCAGTACAGTCTTCAAGGGCACTCCCCAGTGATCTACTTTGTCCAGCTAGGCCTGACCTCTTAAAAGTTTCCACATTCTAGTAACACTAGGAGCTGGGGATCAAGATAAGTGACACCTGAGCAAGACACTGGAGCTTCTTGCCAACATTTAGGGTTCAAACCATGATATCCCTCATACTTTATCGCTAAAACATGCAACAAATCCTGTTGCTCTGTCTTCAGACTAGCCTCTGAATCTGGCTACTTAACACCACATGCATCAGTTCCATCTTTTTCTCCACAGCCATTTCTTGTTTAATGTATGACAAGCCTTCTGAACTTGTCTCTTTGCATGCATCCACTGTTGCCTTCATATAATGACAAGCCTGTTGCGGGGAGGGTGCTGTCTCCTTTCCTTTTATGATTACCCTGCACTAACATAGTCTATTCTGTATCTTTCCATCTCTTTAGCCTTTATTAGTATGTTTCAGATGCTTATTATGTGACAATGTACCAGATACTTATGACTCACTAATGTGTACATAATGTTTGGACTTCATACCAAACATCTTGATGCCTGGGCTTTTGTCTCTCTTGTTCCTCAGTGTATCTGTAGTACTAGAACACTACATGAGGGTAAAAACATTAGAGAGATTTGAGTGGATGGAGAAAAAAAGGAGTTGAAATTAAATTATGTACAGAAAGCACACACAAACAGCCCCCCTCAATACACACACCCCTCAGGTTCCTGTAGTCATGTGTGTTTCATTTAAGGAATATAATCATGATACACCTCAAGAGTCTGTATGGTTATAGCTGTAAAGTTTAATAAAAGATTAAACTCTGCTCAGTGAAGTTTACAAAGATATGTAGTTCTTTCTTTAGGAAAACACTTTTACTCATTTATGAGTGAAATTTACTTCTTTAATTTCTAAGATGTATGTGATGGCCTTATCATCACTGTCATTAAATAAGACCTATTAGGAAAATAAATTTTGTTTTCATGTGAAGTAAATAAAACAGGTTTTTAATGTGTTCCTGCTCTAAATTTAGGACAAGCTGGAGTTTTAATAAATATAGACTACATTTTTTGCTGCAGTTTGTTTTTTTAAATGTGTTCAATTTGTACATTTAGCGTTGTGTTATGTTCTTACCTCAGAACCCTTCTTTGTTTGGTCTTTGTGTGTATTTCTGAAGGGAGAGTAGATGTAGTTGAAGCCAGCGATCTGTACTTATTCGTCTCCCAGTGGGTTTTTAGAGGATGACTGTGTTGAGTCAGAGAGAAGCACAGCAGTAGTAATGCATGTACAAGCACGATTCTTGTTTCCAAGCAGTCACATCAAAAATTACCTGCATAATTGCTGTGGTTTCTCAAGGGAACATACCCCATGTTCAATAATTTGCCGGAAAATCATATATTCCAGAATTTTAGTTTCATGAACATGAAAATTATCCTGTATATGTATCTTAAAACTTTTCTCTCTTACAGATTCCTAGTTGCCTTTGCTTAATTTGAAATAACATATTTTACTTACTAGTTTGACCATTTACGGTAGATGTAAGGTTGCAAATAAAATAGGCACTTGTAAAATAATGGTAAGACTATTGTGAAAATGTCTTGAGGATAATGTAGTATATGTAAACATTTTATGAACATTCTGATTTTGATTAACCATGTTTTTCTTTTGTGTGTGTGTGTATTTGTGTGTGTGTGTGTCTATGTCTGTGTCTGTGTGTTTTAATAGGGTCTCATGTAGTCTAGGCTGACCTCACACTATGTATCTGAGGATGACATTGAATTTCTGACCCTCCTGCTTCTACCTCCCAAGTGCTGGGACTATAGGCTTGTGTTATCCTAGTTTTATGCAGTACTGGGGATCAAATCCAGTTATGAAAGAAGATATTATCACCATTGACCAAGAAGGAAACTGAGAACTAGATAAGTGAAAGAATTGTCCCTTCTAGTATCTGATACTTGATATAAATGGTATTTGATCCCATAGAAAAAGCTTTCTCTACCATTATTTTCAAGTTATTAAGGTTTTCTTGTTGTTGTTGTTTTGTTTTTGTCTTTTTGAGACAGGGTCTCCCTGTAGCCCCAGCTGTCCTGGAACTCACTATGTAGACCAGGATGGCCTTGACCTCACAAAGATCCGCCTGCCTCTGCCTCCCAAGTGCTCGGATTAAAGGCATGTGCCACCACGCCCGGCAAGTTATTAAGTATTTTTTATACTGTGGAGAATGCAAATATAAATAGTCAATGGTTATAAGTATATAGACTGGTAAGAGAAAATTCAGAATCATTTTAATTACATGGAAAACTGAGAAAATTTGTTTAAAAAAAACAATAAGATTCATCAGTAACTGAGAATGTCTGGGAGTATTGTGAGATAAGTTTGGGGACACTGAGTTAGAGATTAGACTTTTAAGAACTTGGGTTTTCAAAACTAAGATGTTTGACCATTATCATTCTAGGAAAGTGTACAATAATGATGGCACTGAATGGTTGTGTGGGCATAGGAGCAGTGTGGACTTGACAGTGAGCTTGGACATAGGAACAGTGTGGACTTGACAGTGAGCTTGGACATGGGAGCAGTGTGGTCTTGACAGTGAGCTTGGGCATAGGAGTAGTGTAGCACTTGAGAGTGAGCTTGGAGCAAATTACATAGGTTTAAATCCTAGCTCTGCCCTGCATTATCTCAGTAATCCTGAGCAAGTTACCTAATCTATCTGTACTCTAATTTCCTCAGTCAACATGGACATAGTGGTTTGTAACGGACAGAACAATTGTGATGTTTAAATTAATTATTACATATAATAGCATGGAGAATAAAGAATGCTAAGTATCATAGTAACCATTCCACAGATACTGTCATTTACCTAACATTTAAATTCTCATTTTTTTGTGTGTTGTATCTATTTTTTAAAATATTTTATTTATTATTTTTATTTTTTTATGTGTATACATGTATTGCTTCCTTGTAGGTAAGTGCACCCATGTCGTGCAATGCCCACAGAGGACAGAAGAGGCTGTTGGATCCCCTGGAACTGGAATTATGGACAATTGTTAGCTGCCATGTGGGTGCTGGGATTCGAACCCGAATCTTCTGTAAGAACAGTCAGTGTTCTTAACCGTTGAGCCATCTCTCCAGCCCTTCTCTATTCATTTTTATAACAACTCTGTGAGGTCGAAGTTGCTGACACTAGCTAGTTTAATGGTAGAAAAGGAAAGCCAAAGAAGCTGTATCATACCAGAAACCCTCAATTGACAAAAGATCTTGAGATTCTAAGCCATTTCACCCTGTTGCACTACAGTCAAAGAAACTCAGGGAATAGTGGAATAACACGATTAAAAAAAAATCCTAGGAAAATTATTCTTATGGAATTCTGCAGAGCAAAATGAAGAAGGAAAGAATCTGGAGGAAAGTTTATCAGGCTCTTAAAATGACCCAAATAAAGATTTTTTAATTTAAATTTTTTTTTTTTAAACAGGGTCTGACCTGGAATTCGCTGTGTAGGCCAGACTGACCTCAAACTCACAGAGACCCACCTCATTCTGCCTCCCAAGTTCTGGGATTAAAGGCATGTGCCACAACGCTTGGTGGTAGAGGTTTTCTTTATGAAAACCTCCTATGTAAGCGCTATATCTCAGAAAATGGAGAGAAAAGACAAAGAGAATATTATTAATTTTTTAACTAACCAATAAATTTTCTTTCAGCTATATTTAAAATTGAAACAGATAGAAGCATATGGCCCTTGATAAGAATCTATCGGGGTGGCTTTCTTCTGATTGAGTTTCTTTTTCTACTGGGCATCAACACGTATGGTTGGAGACAAGCTGGAGTGAATCATGTGCTCATCTTTGAACTTAATCCAAGAAACAATTTGTCTCATCAACATCTCTTTGAGGTAAGGCAAGACACAGTCTCATGAATGTAGTTCGCATTAACTCAATGGGTACTAAAGTCCTTATACTTGAAGATTATTGATCATTTCTCTTATATTTGTTTATTAAAAGTATTTCCGTGTGATGATAAAAATAAAGGTAACTTTCTCTCTTTTTTGTCCTCCCTGTGCTTCGCAGATTGCTGGATTCCTGGGGATATTATGGTGCCTGAGCCTCCTAGCATGCTTCTTTGCTCCAATTAGTGTCATCCCTATATATGTATATCCAGTTGCCCTTTATGGATTTATGGTCTTCTTTCTTATCAACCCCACCAAAACTTTCTATTATAAATCCAGATTTTGGCTGCTTAAACTTCTGGTGAGTCTAGAAACTTGTATAGCATTTTTAGAGTAATATACTCATCATTGGCCTCTTCTAAGGTAAAACAAGACTGCTGAGCCACGCATTTCCAGAAACATGGTTCACACTGTGCCTGTGTGAGCGGTGCCAAGCTTCAGGAGTAGAAATGTATGTGAAGGGTACCAGATAGCTCTGAAAGTATACAGTGTGGCAGCTCTGGGAAAAGCACTTAGGCATATTTTTCCTCCTAAAAATGAAATATAAAGTGGCCAGATAGTGAATTAATTTTGCAAATTGTGATTATTTGTTATTTCATTATACAGATTATTTAATCAGTGTGTTAATTTAAAAGCTTCATTTCCTTCTAAAGAAAAGGAAAGCCAGACCTAGTGGCTGTCACCTCTGTAATTCCCAGGACTTGGGAGGTGAAGGCAGAGCAAGGAGTTGAGTTTATCTTCAACTACATAGCAATTTGAGGCCAGCCTGAATCTGTCTCAAAAATAGAGTAGTAATACTACTAGTACCACTTCTTTCTTCAGTTGATGTGAATAGCAAACCAAGCACTTTATTTTGGGAGTTGTGGGAATGTTTTTTTAAAACACCAACTTGAATTTGAGAAGCTAACTTTGATTTTTTAAAAACCATTTCTTATTTTATTGCTTATGATTTTGTTACAACAAAGGCTTCTTGAATAGCCCAGCCTGGCTTCAAACTCATGGTCCTCCTGCCTCATTCTCCCGAGTGTTGGGATTATAGGTAGTGTGCTTCAATGCCTGGTCTTTCTTTGCCTGTTTATTAATGATCTTAAAATCCTTCAGTTGCAACAATAGGATATAGAATTTCCTGCAGAATTATAGGTATGTTTTTTTGTGATCATGTAAATGTAGCTCTGGGAAAGATCTTCTCTTCACTCCTAAATGAGGCCAACTGTATTTTTGAAATTAATTAAAAATATTTTCATGTAGCTGTTTCTTAGATTATGGATTATAGCTAGAAGAAAAATCTGTGATTAAAATGATTGATTCCTATAGAAACTTTCAGAATTACCATAATTATTTTCTCTCCTCTTTTTTGTTACATAAATATACCTCCTTAGGAAATGTAGCTTTATTTCTTTTTGCTTTTTGTTTGCCTCTTGGGGATATGAATTTTTTGTTTTTAGCAATACTTTTTTACTTTTTTTTTTTTTTTTAACCTGAAGACATGCCACACATGGCAGCTCACTTCTGTAATGCTAACTGTGGAGGCAAAGGCAGGAGGATTGCCATGAATTCAAGGCCAGCTTGGCCTACAATAAAGTCCAGAGTCAGACCCTGTCTCAGTGCACATTTGTGCGTGTACGCACGTGTGTGCATACACACACACACACACGCCCAAAATTGAAACAAGCAAACAACAAAAACTGAAAAATAAAGGCAGCTCACTTCTGTAATGCTAACTGTGGAGGCAAAGGCAGGAGGATTGCCATGAATTCAAGGCCAGCTTGGCCTACAATAAAGTCCAGAGTCAGACCCTGTCTCAGTGCACATTTGTGCGTGTACGCACGTGTGTGCATACACACACACACACACGCCCAAAATTGAAACAAGCAAACAACAAAAACTGAAAAATAAAACGCAGCTTTCTTTCCTCTTAAAAAAAAAAAAAGAGAAGTGTTTGTAACAACTACAAAAATAAAATGGCCAAAGTTTCTTGACTTTCCCAAATTTTATTTGTATTTCTTATGAGAATGTCACCTTCCACCAAGATTTTTGGTACAAATTAAGATTCTTTCTCTTTCCCTCCCAGTTTCTTTGGTTTAAAAAAAAAAATCTCAGGGCTAGGGATATAGCTCAGTTGGTACAGTGCTTACTTAGGATGTACAGAGCCCTGAGTTTGAGTCCTCAGAACAGCATAAACTGGGTATGATGGCACCTACCTCTAGTCCCTGCATTCAGGAGGTAGAGGCAGGAGAATCATAAGTGTAAGGTCATCTTTGGCTACATAATGAGTTCCAAGCCAGCCTGGGATGTATGAGGCTTTGTCTCAAAAAATAAAATAATAAAAACCTTTAAATGTAGCACCACAAGGCCAAACTTTAGATTTGGCTTCTGAATATGAAATGTAAATGTACAAGAACATTTTGATCAGTTGTAAGTACGTTTTCACCTTTAATGTACTTTTTCATCACCCGGGAAACATATTTTACTGCTTGTTTGTTTGTTTACACAGTCTTACTATGTAGCTGAGCCTGGCCTGAAATTTAATATGTAGACCAACCTGGTTTTGAACTGGCAGTCTTCCTGCGTCAGGCTCCTGAGTGCTGTGGTTCTGGCCATGTACCACCACACCTGTACTGCTCTCTGAAAAGCAAGGGCATGCATTTTAGAGAGGGTTGTTTTGCTTTTGAAGATAGAAGAAAAAATTGAACCATTTTTTATCTCTTGATTATATCAAAAGTATCATCCTAGATTACCTATTAATGTAAAATTTCTACAAAGTGATTTGTACTGAGGTTTTAGAAGATCTGGAAAACTTAGGTTTTTTACTGTGATGCCACCATTGCAGTAACAGGATAATAGAGGTGTAAATATTGTGTGCTAAGTGTGGATTTCTCCAGTGCACCCTAGGCTTAATAGCAATCAAGATTTATTCATGGCTAGTTACTCAGATTAGTAGAATGATTCCTGTTGAGTAGACATTTATGTATGTGTCTGCTGTGTGTGTTAATAAATGCAGACTTAGTGACTGAGTACACTGGCAATGATATAAGAAAGATTAATAGGCTAGTAAAAAGTACTCTGCAGGCGGGCGTGGTGATGCACACCTTTAATCCCAGCACTTGGGAGGCAGAGACAGGCGGATCTCCGTGAGTTCAAGGCCAGTCTGGTCTACATAGTGAGTTCCAGGACAGCTGGGGCTACAGGGAGACCCTGACTCAAAAAGACCAAAAAAAAAAAAAAAAAAAAAAAAGGAAACTCTGCGAAGCAGGGAAGTATAGAAAGAAATATTGATGTTACTTTTGTAATACTTTGCTGAAACAAAAATACTATTAGTGCAGATGCCAGTATCACTTGACCTACTGACTTATTTTAACTTAAATTCTCTGAGAAAATTAGTCTTTATATTTATTTCTAGAGAATTAACAGAATGTTTTCACTCTAGTTAGTTTCTCTGAAATTGCTTTTTAAAGCCTTGTCCTAAAATAAAACTCTGTTTTCTTTTTTTTTCTTTTTTCCTCTTCAACTTTTATTGGGAAAACTACATGCTACTTGGTCATAATAGCAAAGACTACTTACTGTTTATGTTCATAGTTATATGGAAATCTTTGAAACTGATATATTCTACCTTTCTTTTCTCCCTCAAAAACTTAAAATTTTTTAAGATAATGTAAAACAAGGTGGGTCATGTCTTTAATCCCAGCACTCATGAGGCAAAGGCAAGCAGATCTCTTTGAGTTCAAAGCCAACCTGGTCTGCTTAGTGAGTTCCATGCCAGCTAGGGCTACATAATGAGACCCTGTCTCAATATAATAATAATAATAAATTTAAGATAATGACTTATAGTGATATTAATATTCTGTGTCAAGGTTAGCGGTTTATTTATACCAATTATATCTTATGTGCTCTCTCCTACATCTTTATTTGCCCAAATTAGAAATCCAATTAGAAAGCATAAACAAAACCTCATATTTTTCTAAACAAAAACATCACCTTATTCTTACAGTAATCTAAAATTTTAAAATTAGAGGTTTTAATTATATTATTTAGAAATCAGTTTTACCAGGGCTGGAGAAATGGGTCAGCAGTTAAGAACACTGGTTGTTCTTGCAGGTGACTCGGGTTCAAATCCCAGCATCCACACAGCAGCTAACAATTGTCTGTAACTCCAGTTCCAGTGGATCCGACGGCCTCTTCTTTCTTCCACGGGCATTGTACGACACGGGTACACTTACCTACATGCAGGCAATACACGCATACACATAAAATAAAAATAATTAAATATTTTAAAATATATATTATAAAAATATATGTTATAGAAATCAGTTTTACCAACATTTTCTTTGGTTCCATAGTAAAGTTTTTTATCCATGTCTCTTATAAGAACAGAGGGCTGGGGATACAGCTTAATGGTACAGCATTTGCCTCTCATGGATTCTAGGGATGAAACTCAGGCTTGGTGGCAAGTACCCTTAACTCAGTGAACCATCTTGCTGGCCCTATTTAATGATTTTAATAAGACCTGTGGTTGGAGCTGATACTAATCCCATTTTATAAATTTTAAGAGATGCTAACAGCTTGCCTAAGGTCTCACAGACAGGAAGATGGGAAATGAACCCAGATCATAACTGTATTCCTTTTAAATTTTTAATTTATTTTTATGTATATGAGTGTTTGGCTGCATATATGTCAGTGTACCACATGCATGCAAACCCTCGGAGGCCAGAAGAATGTCTCAGATACTCTGGAACTGGAGCTACAGGTAGATGCTGGGAACTGAACCCCAGTACTCTGGAAGAACAGCTAGTGCTCTTAACCACTGAGCCATCTCTCCAGCCCTCCTCTCTTTATTTCTTTTTTAAAGTTTTTATTTACTATTTTTATTTTGCATGTATGAGTATATTGCCTGTGTGTAAGCTAGTGCACCCATGTCCTCCAGTGCCCGAGGAAGACAGAAGAGGGTGTCAGATCCCTTGGAGCTGGAATTATAGACGGTTGTTAGTCGCCATGTGGGTGCTGGGATTCGAAACTGGGTCCTCTGCAAGAGCAGCCAGTGGTTTTAACCACTGAGCCATCTCTTCAGCCCTCCTCCATCTCTTTATTTCTTATTTCATGCATTTTGCTCTCCCTCTGTATTAGCTCAGCTTTGAGGATGGGGTTGGCAGATTATAAGAGTAATAGAAGTATGTCTCATGTCAGAAAGAATATGTTTCACCTGGGCTGCCAATTTTGCAAAAGTCCACTACTAGAGATTGGTTAGACTTTCTGATTCTTTGGCATTATATATGAAATTACCTTCTTTGTTCTTTGAAATATTTAAGTCTATTCTACACTCTAGAGTTTTTCAAACTAATACAAGTGCTGCTGACACCAGGACCTCTTTGTCGGTAGATAGCTTAAACCTTACTGTACCTCTACATTTTACCTGCTACCCTGAAGAGAAGTATGCTGGGTCCAGAGCTCATTGTTGCAAATGTTCTGACTTCTATCTCTGGCTTATTGGACTCACAGAAATATAAAGGAGTTATCAAGACAATGAGTCATAGAACCAAAAGATACCAGCTCTAGAAAGTAGTATCTCAAAACCTGTGCTGTTTTCTGGTTTAGCTTCCAAAGGTCCAAGACAGTGTCTGTTAGAGATGGCACCCAGGATTGCTTCATGATGTATCATTTGTCTCTCTGAAAGAGTAAAGAGAAATACGCATAGAAAGAGTAGAAAGAAGCAACCAGATCTGAGAGGAGAATTACCATAGATTATGATGTTGAATTCGTCTACCATGAATATAGCCATATGTCCAGAGAACTAGAAGAAATTTAGGCACATTTTCTCAAAATGGCTGCTCAGTCAGATTTCCTGCTTGGAGAAAGGACACATTATCATTAATATCTTATACATTTTCTTCTATATAGTAACCAAGGAAATCTGACAGGAAGAAAATAAAAGCTATCTTCATCTTCACACAGGCTTATCAAGGCAATCTGCGTAGCTTTTTATTTCTGGTGACTGTATTAGTCAGTGATTCTTGTCTGCCATGCTAGGATTTCCCTTTGTAGTGATACAGGTTTCTACAGAATAAATCAAAGATAAGTTTGTGGTGAATGAGAGTATCAGTAGTACCTGGCTTTAGAATTGTTGTGAGGAAGCTTGGCGTGGTGGCCCACACCTGTGACCCTAGCACTTGAGGAGGTAGACGCAGGACTAGCTCAAGTTTGAGGCCAGCCTGGGCTACATAGTGAGGCCTTGTCTCAAATCTACTCCCCTAAAAAGAACAATTGTTATAAAGATTGAGTTACAGTATTACATAGGCCCTAAAGAAAATATATCGTATGAGTTAGTGTTTAATATATTTGCATTTGATACATTTGTAATTATTTTCAGAACATTCATAAGAGGGGTGATTTCTGTGGTAAAATTTCAAGATGAACACAGTCATTACTATGACATTAGTGAAATGAAAATTACGTGGACGGGGGATATAGTTCAGTGGCAGAGTGCTTCCCTTGCGTAACAAGATCCTGGGTTTGAGATCCATCCAGTGCTGTAAGAAAGTCACTTTAACTAGAGAATGTGACATGCTTTGGATGATGTGCCATCCTTCCTTATGTGTCTTCTACAGACAAAGACCTTTGTATTCAGTTGACTAAGTACTGCCCTGCCCAGCAAATTTAATTTCCTTCCTGTGATGCTTCTACCACAGTTCCTTTCGAAAAAAAAAAAAAAAATTCTATTTTTATGTGTAAGAGTTTTTTGCCTGCGTGCCCCCAGAATCTGGAGTTATGGAAAGTTGTTAGCTGCCATGGGGGTACTGGGAACCAAACCTGGGTCCTCTGCAAAGGCAGACGGTAGTCTTAATCACTGAGCCAGATCTCCAGCCCCTCCCTCCTTCCCTCTGTCCCTCCCTCCCTCCCTCCTTCCTTCCTTCTGACAGGGTCTCACTCTGTAGTGGAGGCTAGTCTCAGACTTGGGGCAGTCCTCTTGCCTCAGCCTCCTGAGTACTGAGATTACAAGCATGCACCCCCTACCCAGCTTCCTTTCCCTGCTTTCTACTTTAACTTTTCCCTCCTCTTGCTTTCTACTTTTCAGTTGTAGCTGTTCCTACCAGCGCCCCCCCCCGCCCCATTTCCCTTCAATTTTCCACTCAACTCACTCTCTTTAGCACAAATTCTTACTTAACCCAGCCACTATTATCTGGGCCTTACATATGTCTGGGATTGGTTTATTGGTTTCTGTTTTATCAGCAGTTAGGTTGAATGTCCAGACATGAATTGGAGAAATTTAATGTGAATTTTTCTGTTTCTATGTTTTCTGATTTTTTTTCCCCCTTTCTCTCAGTTTCGAGTATTTACAGCTCCCTTCCATAAGGTGGGCTTTGCCGATTTCTGGCTGGCGGATCAGCTGAACAGCCTGTCAGTGATACTAATGGACCTGGAATATATGATCTGCTTCTACAGTTTTGAGCTCAAATGGGAAGAAAATAGGGGCCTGTTGCCAAATAATTTAGGAGGTAGAGTATGAATTTGCATTCACATTACTGAATTGCCAGAGTAAACCAAGAAATATTGAGAATGCTAACTGAGATAGTTAAGGTGATGGTGAAAATTCATCCAATAACATTAGAAATTTAATTAGATGTGCTTGGCACTATGTTCGCAATTTCCTTATCTGAAATAATTTGGCTTTTAAATTGTGTTGTGATTTTAGCCATTCATTTGCCAAGAAATTTACAACTTACACTTAAAGAAGTCTAAGATTATTTTTTAGATGTTCCAGTATGTTAGTCGTCGTATCACAAATGCTATAGTGCCAGCAATTTGTCATCTCAGAATTGCTCCACATACAAGTGTAGATACCAGTGATCAAACGCACTGATGGTTCAGATCAGGTCAAGTGCTTTGAGAAAGTCCTGGTAGATTGCTTTTTAATTCTTTTTTTGTGACTGATTTTCGTCTGGATCTTTGGCCCACTCTTAGTTTATGACTGGAGTTCATGACGTTAGGACTTTTGCATTCATAACAGAGATCTAATGTGGATAGGTTGTCTAACATCCGATAAATAAAAGTTAATGATAAATTGGGCATGGTGACCTACCATACACCTATAATCCCAACATTGAGAAAGCTGAGGCAATAGGATAGGAAGCCCCAGGCTACATTTTGAAACCCTTGGACTATAAGACTGGTTCTCTCTCTCTCTCTCTCTCTCTCTCTCTCTCTCTCTCTCTCTCTTGAAACAGGGTCTTACCATGTAACCCTGCTGACTTGAAACTTACTATGTAGACCAGGCTAGTCTCAATCTCTACCTGCCTCTGCCGGGATTAAAGGCATCTACCACCATGCCCTGCTCTAATTTTCTTACAACTGTATCACACTTGAAAGAAAGTAAATTGTAGGACAGATATTTAGAAACATGGGAGGACAAAATTTCCCAGTAGTCCCCTCTGCAGTTTTTACCTTCTTTCCTTGGCTTATCAACCACTAAAAACCTTGAGAATATAATAGTTGTAAAGAAGAAAGCAACTCTGAAACTCATGTGTTTTGCTTTTATGGACTCACCGACAGTCATACTATGTGGATAAATAATGTGAACAAGTCATTCTTTTGAATTGTGATTTTTTTTTCTCTCTCTCTTTGAAATCTTCACAGAACCAGAAATTTGCCACAAATATACATACGGTGTGCGAGCCATTGTTCAGTGCATTCCTGCTTGGCTTCGCTTCATCCAGTGCCTGCGCCGGTACCGAGACACAAGAAGGGCCTTTCCTCATTTAGTAAATGCTGGCAAATACTCCACAACTTTCTTCACGGTGACCTTTGCAGCCCTTTACAGCACTCACAGAGGTACTCAATGATTGACTGCGAAGAGATTTTTTTTTTTTCAATCCTGGATTTTGATGGATTGAATCTATGTGTTGCCCTGGTTATTCTCATTTGTGATGCCCCTCTTTTCCAGGAAGTTCCAGCCCCTGAACCACATTAGCTTATCCTTGAACACAGTTTTAGTCTAATTCCAGTATTTATTAGCAAATATCATTGACCAGAATCACAATCAGATGTGAAGAATTGTGATTATGTTCAGTGGGTTCAGCCTTTAGATATCTTGGGTTTTCATTGAGTGGTTTTTTTTAAGATTTCCTTGTTCATTAATAAGATTGGAAGTAGGTGAGCTAGATTCCCTATGGCAATCAAGTATATTTTTAATCATTTTTCTTCTCCAACTAGTGAGGTTTGTTTCCAGCCCATTTAACTGCAAATTGAGTTCTCTGATCCCTCTAGTTTCTCGTCTCCATGGCAACCTGCTATTACTTGCTACTGCTCTTCTGTTGGAAAGAAAAGAAAGCTTTTAAGTTCTGAGCCACATGCAGTCACTCCTTTTGAATTTTTAACCTTTTTCCAAGAACTGTCAATCAATGGTTTTGCTTCCTTTTACTAAAACGCATTCCTTCTTTGTCTGCTTGATAGACAGTATCAGCCCACACCGTTAGACACAACACTTTCTCATCCGTGGTATCAAAGAAATGTTACTAATTGAAATTATTGTAGTGATTTTTAAATACCTGAGTAAAATTTTTTTCAGTATTTTTTTTGAGAGACTGTATTTAGGAGTATTATTCAGTAGTACAAAATTGCTATTTATCTAGCATGTGTCTGATGGTCATAAAAGATTGGGGCACTGTTTCAGTAACTATGAGGTTTATTCCAGTTGAACACATTATAGTGTATTTCTGCTTTTGGCCACAGATTCTGCGGTTGGAATAGTATTGATAAATGTGACCAATAATTGTACCACCATGTAGCAAGTCTTGTTAAATGATGTAAGTGAAGGAAACAAACCTCCCATACAGTTGATTCTTGCTGAGGAATGAGAGCTGGGATGGACCAGCAAGATGGCTTAGTAGGTAAAGGCACCTGTCACCAAGCCCAATGACCTAAGTTTGATCCCTGGGTCCCACAGGGTAGAAGGAGTAAACTGATTCCCACAAATTTTCCTCTGACCTACCCATGTGAATTTCTCATGTTCCTACCTCTGCTTCCCAAGAGCTGGGATTACAGGTGTGCATACACCACCATGCCCAGGTTATAGGAAATGATTTTACTTTAGATTAGAATATTTATATACATTCCTGTGTCACCACCTCATTTCTTAATTCTGTTCCAAATTAGATAAGTAGGTAGAGGTAGATAAGATAGAATAATCACATATCTAGAAAGAATTACTTTAAGACTATTCTATGTAATAGGGTATGCTAGGCACTTTAAAAGTGTAACAGCAGAGCACAATTTTCCCCTTTTTTTTTTTCTGGTCTTTTTGAGAGAGGGTCTCCCTGTAGCCCCAGCTGGCCTGGAACTCACTATGTAAGACCAGGCTGGCCTCGGACTCACAAAGATCTGCCTGCCTCTGCCTCCCAAGTGCTGGGATTAAAGGCATGTGCCACCACACCCGGCCTAATTTTCTTTTTTTAAATTAATTTTTAGATTACCGTACAAAGTAGGGGGTTTCATCATGATGATACAAACAAAACATACATATGAACAAAACACAATTTTTTCCCTCTGCTTTTGCAGAGGACTTGAGTTTAATTCCTAGCACCCACATTGGATGATTCACAGCCAACTGTAATTCCAGCTCCAGGAGATCCAGTGCCTTCTGGACCACACAGGAATTCACACTCATGTGCATATGCACGTGATTGAATTTTTTTTTTTAATCTAAAAAGGGGCTGGACAGGTGGCTCAGGTTAACAGCACTGGCTGCTCTTGCAGAGGTCCCAGGTTCAGTTCCCAGCACCCACATGGCTCCTAACAACCAGGTGACTCTAGTTTCAGGGGATCTGACGCCTCTGCAGGCATTGTATGCACATGGTACACTTATATACATGTAGGCAAAACACTTCTTCACATAAAGTAAAAATAAATTTTAAAAAATAAAAAATTGAAGCTGGGAGTGGTGGCGTACACCTTTAATCCCAGCACTCAGGAGTCAGAGGCAGGTGGATCTCTGTGAGTTCAAGGCCAGCCTGGTCTACATAGTGAGTTCCAGGACAGCTGGGGCTATAGGAGACCCTGTCTCAAAAAGACCAAAAAAAAAAAAATTAAAAAGTGAAAAAAGAATTTATAACTTGGTAGAAGAAATGGAGAAAAAGGCAATCACTGGTTTGACAATAATATGAATGTGTATAACTGGCGAGCCCTTTTACTACTTACAAAAAGGGAAAATGTTTTTGTTTTTTTTTTAACCACATTTTTTGAAAGGCTGTAAAATAGAGTACAAAGACTCAAGCAGGATAACAAAAAAGTCCCACAGCACAAGTCTCTGACCTAGACCAATTGGCCATAGATTGAGGACTGAGAGAAGACGTCTAGGAAGTGACATCTAAGGGGTGATATGTAGCCAAGCATAGACTTGAACTTAAGATCCTCCTGCCTCCACCACGCAAGTTCTGAGATAACAGGTATGCACTACCATGTTTGGCTTTTTTTTTTCTTTTTTCTTTTTTTTAATTTTTATTTATTCATTTATTTATTTGGTTTTTTAAGACAGAGTTTCCCTGTAGCCCCACATGGCCTGGAACCCACTATGGAGACCAGGCTGGCCTCTATCTCACAGAGATCGTCTGCTTCTGCCTGGAGAGTGCTAGGATTAAAGGCATGTGCCACCATACCCAACTGAAAAAGCATTTTTTAAAGGGACCATTTATTATGTATGTTAATCATATCCCTAAAGATTTTTTTCCAGACTTTATTTTTACATGTATGAATGTTTTGCCTACATGTATGTAAATACACCATGTGCATGCCTGGTGCCCATATAAGCCAGAATAAGGCTTCAGGTCCCCTGGAGAGTTAAGGACAGGTGTTAGCTGCCATGTGGGTGCTGGGAACTGAACTTGGGTCCTCTGCAAAAGCAGCCAGCGCTCAATCTCTCTAACCCTATATCCCTAAAGTTTTTCTTTAAATTTATAGCTACATATTGAATATATCACTAAAATTTTTTTCCCAAAAACCTAGAACCTGGAATGACAAAATTTTGACATGAGTGTTGATCAAGTTTGATTTCTATTACTTTTGCCTCCTCCTCCTCTTCCTCTTCTTTCTCTTCCTCTTTCCTTCCCTCCCTCCATACCTTCCTTCCTTCCCCTTTCTTCTTTCTTCTTGTATAAAATTCCCTATGTAGAGCCAAGGATAACCTGATCCTCCTACCTTCGTCTCCTGAGTGCTAGGATTGCAGACATGTACTATAATGCTTGGTTTTATGTGGTATTGGAGAATCAAATGTAGGACTTTGTGTATGACAGGCAAGCACTCTGCCAACTGAACTATATTTCCAGCCGTAATTTCTATTTTCTCATTTTCTTGGATAATATTCTAAGAAAGCACAGACCTTAAAAAGAACCCTTTTATTTAGTTTTGGGGGAGGAGGGAGGTTGTTTTTCAGTTTTGTTTTGTTTTCTTAGAAACTCTCTGTATCCCCAGCTGATCTGAGACTCAACACCAGGCTGGCCTCCATCTCACAGAGATCCGCCTGCCTCTGCCTTCCAAG
Source organism: Nannospalax galili (assembly GCF_000622305.1). Taxonomy (NCBI): domain Eukaryota; kingdom Metazoa; phylum Chordata; class Mammalia; order Rodentia; family Spalacidae; genus Nannospalax; species Nannospalax galili. The sequence goes on from NW_008335053.1 coordinate 753,291, forward strand.
TGCTGTGATTAAATGCATGGGCCACTATACCTGGCATTAGAAATAATCTTTGAGCCAAAAGAATAAATTCAAAATGACCAATTAGCTAGTTTTCTATTACACATTTGTGTGCTATTGCAAAGAATAAATTTTATATAGAAGACTGACTAAAAGATAATGAAATAACTTTGTTCATACTCAGAAATCTGAGTCTTCAAAGAACTAACCTGCTACGGTTACCATAGTAATAACATTACATTAAGGGCATTTTCAAAATTGTTTAAAAGGTTGTTTCTTATATTAGATTGTGTAATTTGTAAAAATAGAGGAATGAATTAACTCTGCACCTAGAATCATTTTTAGAAGGTGAGAGTTTAGACAACCCATTGTGGAACATTAATTGTGATATTATTTCAATTAACTCTCATTTGTTGTATTAAAAAGGAAGCAGTTGAGTGTATTTTATTTATCTATCATTGATTTTTAGAAACAAAGGAATTTAGCTAACAGCCAGTCTCTATGTTTAAGAATTCATATTTCATTACATGACTGATTTTGAAGCCAACTCTAATTTTTAGAGTTGGAGGAGGCAGGAAAGTATTTTAAATGGTTTTTGGTCTCCTTGAAGTTCCTTGGCTTTGGCAAGGAAAGATCTATGGGAGGTACAGAGCAGAGAAGGCTGTGACGTTATGGTTTCTAAGAAGTTGTTGAGAGAGAGTACTTCATCAGGTTTTCTGTACTTCATTTTGTTTCTAACATTCTAAAATATTCATAAGTCCTTAGTGTACTTAAAACTTCCCTATTCTCCTAGATATATGCAGAGAGCCTTCTTTTTACTGCCTATTTCCTTAGACTCTTGTTGGGGTAAGTGGCATTTGCTATTGATTTTTAAATTTAGAAGAAGAGATTACCTTGGCACACTCAAGAGTTCATTTGTGTCCCCATTGCCAGTGCCCAGGTCTCGTCTGGACCCCTCTTGTACATCCCAAAGGAGTGCTGTGCTTCCTGATACTGTCTCTTCAATGGTGGTCAGTGCCTTCTGCGCAGTCAGTCCTAAAGGGCATCTTCTCTGAGGATGACCAGTTGTTACCTTCTTGCAGCCCTGAATAGTAGGCTGCTCATTCAACTTTTGTCTTCTTATGTTATAGTAGAAATAGTAATTGTGGTTTTTAATTCTCTAGGGAAATTTTTTTCCATTAACTTTAAAAGACATGTTCAATTAAAAAAACTTCAGTGGCACACGCCTGTAGTCCCACCACTTGGGAGGAAGAGGCAGGTGGATCTCTGTGAGTTCAAGGCCTGCCTGGTCTACACAGTGAGTTCTAGACCACCTGGGGCTACAGGGAGACCCTGTCTCAAAAAGACCAAAAAAAGAAAAAAAAAAACAACTTCAGACCTCATTTAGATAAAGGTTCTCATTTTTCCCCTTTACTATTGAAAGTAGCTTAAAAAGTTAACCCTTTTGAAATATATATATTTTCTGGTGTGATTTTCCTAGCCTTAATGGAATATAGAAAAAACTGACTTGTATTATCAAGAGAGAAATGGGGAAAATGGGGACACTTTAAATGGGGAAGGCATGGAGGAAGGGTTAGACAGGGAGAGAGAGAGGAGAGACAAATAATGTCTAGCTAGTGTAAAAAACCAGAGGGAATCATATTAGTCCAACAACCTAATGACAAATTACACATAAAATATTTCCATATGAGTCCATGTATACAGCTGAAGGCTACATAGCAAGAAACGGTGCCAGACAAGAGAAACCAAGTAACAGTGTTGTATTTGAGAAAACATGAACGTATAGTGAGCAAAAATAATTAAAGCTGTATCATAAGGAGAGACACTCGTTTCCTGTTTCTTTGATCCTAATCACCACGTTCATTGACCAACCAAAAGCGTTGCCAGGAACTTGTCAGTCACATTAACAGTCACAGTTACTGGTATAAGTGGTGTGGAATCAGCTCAGATATGAAAATGAATTGTCCAACTGTAAGGAAAGAAGTCATTTATGAACTAGAGGAAAACAGAAGCAGATTAATGCTGTTTCAGGTGGTGGGAAATGGTTTATTTAACATGATTAATTTGCTTAAAATTGTGCTTTAAAAGAATTGTTTTGGGACTGGAGAGATGGCTCAGTGGTTAAGAACACTGTTGTTTTTGCAGAAGACCTGGGTTTGAATCCCAGCACACGCATGGCAGCTAACAACTGTCCGTAACTACAGTTCCAGGGGACCTGACAGCCCCTTCTGTTTTCTGCAGGCATTGCACGACATGGGTGTACTTACCTACAAGCAGGCAATACACACATACACATAAAATAAAAATAATAAATAAAAAATATTTTTAAAAATGTTTTACTTAATATTATGTGTATATGATGGAGAGGGTACATATGCATGCCACTGCATACATGTGAATGTCAGAGGTTAGTTTTATGGAGCCTGTTCTCTCCTTCTACCTCCACATAGCTTTCTGGGATTGAGCTCAAGTGGTCAGGCTTTCTCAGCAAGCGTTTTTACTCACTGAGCTATCTTGCTGGCTTATATCTTGTATTGTGTTCTTTTTTATAATTCGCTTGATTTTAGTTTTTTTATTTTTATTTTTATTTTTTTGGTCTTTATGAGACAGGGTCTACCTGTAGCCCCAGCTGGCCCGGAACTCACTATGTAGACCAGGCTGGCCTTGAATTCACGGAGGTCCACCTGCCCCTGCCTCCTGAGTGCTGGGATTAAAGGTGTGCACCACTAAGCCTGGCACTGGGAGCCTTCTCAATTACAAATTTTACTTTGTAAGCTCTAACTCAGCCTTTTCCTCTTTCCTCTTATAGATTATTTTGTCTTCTTTGAGAAAATTGACAAGAATCATTTTGTCAGCTGCCTTCTTTCTAACTAATGCTTATTTATCTAAAACTAAAACTCCTCACTCCATTTTTTCCCAGTCACAGGAATGAGGTATTCTTTCTCCTCTTCTCTGCTCCCATTTTGTCCTGTCTCTGGGTCTACTCTGAAATCACCCCTTTTTTCCTAAAGTCTCATTACTGGCTCCTTCCTCCCAGCCTCTAAAGGTGCTCAATAGTCTTCCACCCTAACACAACTTCCTGTGCCTCCCTCAGCCATCTAATGTTTGTTTCTTTTCTCATTCCTACATCTCAAAATAGTAGTCTGCCTCTCCTCCCTATCTCCATTCCTTTAGTCACAGCAACTTTGACTATTAAAAAACACACTTGGAGACTGGAGCTCTAGCTCCTTGGTGGAGTGCCCAGCACAAGGCTCTGAGATCCATCTCAGCACTACCAAAATTTTTTTAAAGTAAAACAGGAATGTAGTTCAGAATGTTTCCCTAATATGCAAGAGATCCAGGTTTATTTGATCCCTAGCACTTCAAAAAACCTGGTATGGTGGTACAGGCCTGTAATCCCATCATTGGAAAAATAGAAGTAGGAGAATCAGAAGTTCAAGGCCATCCTCAGCTACAGAGTAAGTTTGAGGCCAGCCTAAGCCATTTGAGACCCTGTCTCAGAAGAGGCAGGAAAAAAGTAAACATGCTTAATAACCTTGAAATTTATATACAAATAACAATATTCAGATTTATACTTTTAAAGGGTGAAAGAGAAGTTCTGTGACATGTGAAAGATAACTTCCCCTTTTTGGGTATAATGTGTAAATAAAATAGGGAAGAGAAGCCCAAAGTTAATCACATTCAGTGTGATTCCCTTCCTTCACCAGTGGAAAACTTCCACTTTCCTCATATCCTTGTCCTTTTCCTGGAAGGAGCCTCTGTATTTTGACGGTTCCAGAATAGTTTTAAACACTATCTATATGACTTCCAAATACAGATTTCTTAAGCGTCATTCGTTTCCAGTTGATTTCTGGGCATTACCCACCTTGTCCCTTTAGTACTCAAAATCAGAGTACCCATAATGAAACTCCTATGTCTTGCTTATGGTACGCTGCATGTTCTCTTTCTCCTTTGATGGTACCATCCACTCAGACACCCAGGTTGAAAACTAGGCACTTTCCTTGACTGCCCTGGGTCTTGCCTTCAGAATTCACCAAGTCCTGCCAGTTTTAATTCCTAGACATTCTTCAATTATTTTTTCCTACCTTCTCTGTACCATACACTTATGCTCAAGTCTAGCCTTCATCATTTTTCTCACTGGGCTGTTGTGACAGTCTTCTTATTAGCAGCCTGTGTTCAGTCTTTCCCCTTCAAACTTAATCACTCCTACAAGAACAAAACTGTACTACTCAGTAATATAACCACTAGCTGCATGCACCTATTGAGCACTTGAAGTATGCCTCAGCTATCTTTTCTCTTCCTCTCACTCCTTCCCTCTTTTTCTTTTTTCTGTCTCTTTCTCTCTCTCACCTCCCTCCTTTCACTCTTCCCTCCCACCCTCCCTCCCTCCCTCCCTCTCTCTCTCCTCCTTTCCATCCTTGGTATTGGCTTCAAACCCAGGGCCTCATGCACCAGGCAGATGCTCTCAGTACTGAGCTTTATACCTCAAGCCCCCAAATTTTTCTATTCTAAATTGAAATGTTCCAGAAGTATAAAATGCAAACTAGATTTTGAAAGCTTAGTGTGAAAAAGAGTATAAAATATCTCAATATTTAACTAAAATAACAGTTTAGATGTATTGGATTAATTAAATAGATTATTAAAATTAATTTTGCCCTCTTTTTACTTTTTAAAATATGGTGAATAGAAAATTTAATGATGCATATGTAACTGTTCCTTGGAGTTTTTCATGGAGCTGACTTCCTCTTATTTTAGCTTATTCTCTTATTCTCTACCTGCATCGCTGTGCTTGAGTACTGTCTAAAGGAGTTCTGCCCATGTGTCGTATCACCCTGTGCTGTTTTCTTCACAGTCCTTTTCACTGTCCACAGTCATCTTGTTCATCTGTGTATATGATAAATACCTATCCCCACTAAACAGCAAGCCTCAGTGAGGCTGGAGATTTGTCCACCTTTCAGTGGCAAATAGTCACTTGCGTGTACCTGCTATCTAGGATAATATCTGACATCCTTACAGCAGATGTTCATTTGCGAATGAGTGAATGGCTTCTGCTTGCTGGAAATGGTTATCTGTGCCCTATAAACCTGTTCAACTAAAGTCTCTTCAAGATTCAGGTCAAGTAGCAGCTCCTTCGTGAAGCCTGGCCTGGCTGTTTCTCCTACAAGCCTCATTCTTTCTCCATGCACATTTCTATAATTGTTCTTAAAAATGTGTTTTGTCCACTAAATGTCTCCTCTTTTAGATATAGCTCTTAGTTGTTCTTCAGTACAACTCCAGTTTCCTGGAGTAGTTTACCCAGGACACATTCACTCTTTGTATAGAATGTACCAAGGAGTAAATTTTTCCTTTGGAGTTAACCTTAAAGTGTTATATCCATATTACAAATAACGCAACTTGTAAACGCTTGTTGAATAAAGGAATTTCAGTTTACAAGTTCATATTATAAAAACAATACAGCAGTATTGAAGGCCTGTTTGAGGCACTTATATCACAGTTTTCCTTTGCCCTCTTTTTCCCTTTTTTAAAAATTTATAAGTAAAACTTGGATATGTATATATTACTACAAACTTCAAATAAAACAGAAATAAGATGGGCATTCCCAATTATCACCTGGGATAATCATTTGCTATAATCGTTTTACATACCATTTGAAACAATATGTGTATCATCTGGTCGGGGGTTGGTTTTGTTTTAATGTGACAGTTGAATTTAGGCTTCACACATGCTACACATAGTTCTTTTTTTGTTTTCTTTTTTAAAATTTGTTTTTATTGAATTTTTTTGTATTTCATACAAAATATCTCAAACAGTCTCAATCATCTTTATACTCCTGTCCCCACTGGCACCCTCCCATAGCCCCCCCCCCCACTGGAACCAGTACACTCTGTCATTCCTGTTAAGGCTGACTGTGTCAAGTCAGTGTCCCCAGACGTTCCCCAGTGCAAGTCCATCCACTGAGGTCTAGTCAGTCTATATAGAGTCTCTTGTTTTAGGAAGATCAGTTTTTCCTCACCTAGTAGAAATCACTGGCCATTGTTCTTCAGCTAAGATTGGGGTCTGCTGTTCATTTCCCCAGTGCTGTGCTGGGTTTTTGTCTGCCTGAGTTTGCATGGGACTTGTGTATGCTGACACCATTGCCATAGAATTATATGAGCAAGGTCCCAGGAGCTTGTAGGACTCTGATGTTGGACCATTGATTGTTTTCCCTTAGCACCTTCATAGTGCTTTCTAAAGCTATGAGAGCTAGCCCTCAGGGGAAGTGGTTTCAGGTCAGTTCCAGTTCTGTTGTTCCAAATCCTGTGTCTGAAGTATGTTCTGTCTTCAGCAGTAAGATCTTACCTTCAAGTTCTCGGAGGCTGTCAAGGGCTGTGGCAATAGCCTGTGTAATTTTGGGAGTCTCTTGGACCACCCTGGCCAACAACTCAATGGAAGGTTTCTCCTGTCTGGCACTGTTTCTTGTTATATAGCCTTTAGCTATGCACATGGGCTCATGTAGAGATACTGTATTTGTAATTTGTCATTAGATTGTTGGACTAATACAATTCCCTCTGGTTTGTTTTTTTTAATAAATAATTTATTGAGAATTTCATACATGCATATAAGGTGTTTTGATCAAATCCATGCCCACTCCCTCCCCTCCAACTCCTCCCATATCTCTCCATCACTTTTTTCTGATAACTTCATGTACTCTTCCTTTGTCTTTGATTTACTTATTTTTTATGAGACTTTTGGCTACTCTAACATGCCCCCCTCTGTAGAGGTAACCCTAAAATCTTTTCAGGATTAGATAAAAGCTCCCAAATATTTTTGACATTTTTGGGTTTTGGAATGGAGGAGGCTGCTAAGAGGCCCAAAGTCATTGTGAAGCCAATTCATACCTCCTATTCTTATCATGCCATCCTCTGAAGGGGTTACCTAAATTGCCAATAGGGAATAGGGACTCAGACTGCTCTGGCTTCTTCCATGCTGAACAGGGACACAGGGTGGGGCAATTAGAGTACCCCTTCAGTGGGTTTATCTAAAAGTCTCCCAGATTGCATAACTCTTACCTCTAAGAGGAAAAGAAAGTCCTTGAATCCTAAATAGGAGATGTGAAGAAGTAAAGGCAAGAGTAATTAGCATTACAAGTTCTAGACAGGGAACTAGAAAAAAGTCAGAACAGGGCAATTTTCAAATGTTCAGATGAGAGTCCATTGGAATTTCCTGACCAGGGCTTCTAAAAGCATCCCTCTATTGGGTTCTTCCTCATTTTTCTTTTGTCTGCCAAGGCTGGACTCTAGAGTGATGGATTCAGGATTTGCTTTCAGATATTTTGATAGCTGTTGGAGTGGTTAGAATCATTGTCAGTTCCCTCTCAAAGGCTTTTAGATAGGGTGAGAAAATAAATTTATCCATTATTTTAAAACAATAGCTGGTTGCCTCCCTAAGCTATAGGTGGGCACTACAGTATTAGAGACCAAGATTTGAAGTCTTACATCTGAGTAGCACTTTCTGGTTAGGAACAAAATCATCAATGAGAAATAATTATCTAAATAACTTTTTATAAACACTTAAGGCTAATGTCTGGGAAGTATAATCCCTTGAACGCTTAACAAAATATATTGATGACTTTACTCTTTGGTTGGCCCAAATAAATCAATTTATTTTTACACTTAAGAGGTCATTTGAGGATCTGTTCCTCAGGGGTCACATGGGCTTGGGAGGAGCTCCTGGCTCCTTTCTTTTACCAGTTCCATCTATGTGAAGATAAGTCAAAGGTCCTGTCAACCACATCTGGCTTCACTTGGAAGCATGAATGAGATGTTTCCTCTGAGTTGACCCTCCTCTTTGTAGACTGGACACTGGTTCAAGTCCATCTCGTGGGGTCTCCATGTCCTCCCTGAACAAGAGGACAAGTGACTTACCAGTCACAGGACATTTTGAGAGATGTTCCATAGTCCCCTGGAACTCAGTCGACCTTAGAGGGCAAGGGGCAAAAACTGCCCTTTAAGTCCCTCTGACCACATTAGTATAGGCCTCAAACTCTGGCTGTTAAACATCCAATAAAGTTAGTTCCACCAGTCTCATACTTTTAATTATCATACACATAATTCTTAACCACAGAGCTACACCCTTTGCCCCTATAGTCTTTAAATTCTGCTTTTTCAACTTTATCTCAGAAAGTTTTTAATGATACTCCATTTGTATTAGTCACTTTTCTGTTGCTGTGATAATAGCACTGACCAAAGCAATTTATAGAAGGAGGAGTTTATTTGAGCTTATGGTTCCAGGGGAATTACAGTCCATCATGGCAGGGAGGCATGGTGGCTCGAGGTGGCTGGGAGCAGCAGAAGCTAAGCTCTCACATCATCACACAGGCACAGGAAACAAGAGAACAACCAACTGGAGATCTGGCAAGGCTTAAGAGCTCTCTAAGCCCACCCCCAGTGACATGCTTCCTCCAGGATAGCCACACCTTCTAAAACCTCCCCAAACAGCACCATCATCTGGGGACAAAATGTCCAAATACTTGAAGCCTATGGGGGACATTTTCATTCAAACCACCACACCATTGTTTCATAGAATTGCTATTCCCATTTTAAAGATGAGATGGACCCAGGGAGGCATGCTATGTGGTATGAAAAGTTTCTTGAATAGAATTCCCATCTTTTCTCCCTTCAAATCATTAAGCCTAATGTGTTCCATTTTTGTCTTAATCATTTTAAAAAGTATCAATTTTCTGTCATCACAAGGTTGGGAATTAGCAGAATCTGAATTCAAACTCAGATCTTCTGACTTCAAAAGCCAGAAGATCTATTTCCTGACTGTCTTGTTGAACTTTAGTGTCTTTAACTGTAAAATGAAAATAAAAGCAGCTATTTGCCTGTGTTTGAGATGAGGATGATTATCACCTACGGGAATATTCTGTGTGATCTCATGTGCTATCTGAAACACACTGAAGGTCAGGACTGTGTACTCATGACCCTCAAGTTAGGATAGGGTTGTGTCATATAAAACCACGTGCATTCAAAATATTGTAGATTGAAAGTGCATTCAGTACACTTAACCAGCCATACATCATAGCTTTGTAATGTAGTACACTGTGCAGTATCAGCTGTCTGAAGTCACAAACTCATGACTGACTAGAGCTGTGCTTGCTGCTGCTGCCTGTCATTGCAAGAGAGTATAACCAGCCTGTTAACAGTCAAAGCTCAAACTCTTAATTTCTTCCGAAGGCATATGGCATTTACATCATTATATGTTGGAGACTATCTGTATTCATTTCTCAGAGAATATTAATCTCATAATTCAGTGGTTTGATTTGGGATTATAGGAATAAATGCCAAATTTCCTAGGTACTAAGCTCAGGTATAATTCAGCTTACCTCTGATGTCCACTTGCTGGGCATGGTGGTGTATGCCTTTAATCCCAGCACTCAGGAGGCAGAGGCAGTGAGTTCCAGGCCAGCTGGCACTACAGGGAGACCCTGTCTCAAAAAGACATCCCCCCAAACTGTGTCCACTCTATTTTATTTGTTTTATTTATTTCAGAGTTAAAACTAGTAAACAATTACCAGTGTAGGAGTATTTTCTAGTAAAAAGAAAACTGTTCACTTTACATGGTGTCACTTTTATGATGCCCTTCCTGAAAGAAACATGGTTTGGGATGATTTCTATGTAGTTTTCTTGATTCTCTCCTGTCACTTTCCCTGGCATGTTAGTTCACTTTAATCATTTATCCAGTGGCTATGGGTATAGACTCTTAAGAAATCTATTTTTGTTTTAAATTCAGGCAGTGTCATTACCACAAATAATATTCTGTGAGTTATGCTTCTAATGTGGCAGGAATGTAATAGATAGAAGCTTGGGGCAGAATAGCAATGACTTGATTTCCTGTGATTCTGACATTACTAAAGTGGACTACCAGAGTAAGCCAAGAGACTGTGTGGTGTAATTGCTTGCCTAAAGTGATAATATCCCTCCAGTATATCCTCTGAATATCAATGAAGGAAGATGATTTGAGGAAAGGCATTCTTCATTTGGGAGATGGGGAAGATCAGATGAGTAGTAATTAAAACGAGACCAAAATGTAGCATGAATACACCAGGTGTGTACTAATTGTAGAAGTCTGTAAGATAAAATACCACTGACTCTGAAGTCTTCATGTATGTTTCATAGAAATTTCATAGAACAATATGAGTTTAGAAAGAGGGAGATCCTTGACCCACTATGCCATTTTAAGATTTGTACTATAAAGACAAGACTTAGAATCTAAGAATACCAGAAAATGAACACATTGTTTTCAGTTGCATTATTAATTCCTTTTTCACAATATTCTCTTACAATAATTTATATTTGATTATTCAGTAATTCATAAAGAAAGAACATCAGCTTTCCATAATAAGACTCAGTACTACCTATATTCTATAAACACTAATTTTGTCACCTCCTACTGAATATCTATTGCTCTATTTATAAGCCTTCATATTTACTAGAAAACCAAATAGCTTATTGAAAAAGTTTTAAGTAATGTGTAGAGAGTACATGGCTTATCATAAGCATTCAATTTTATTTTTAAAAATATTTATATTTTTATTTTTTGTGTATGAGTAT
>NW_008335053.1:764408-784979 GCF_000622305.1 Nannospalax galili
GAGATCTGCCTGCCTCTGCCTCCTGAGTGCTGGGATTAAAGACATGTGCTACCACACCCAGCTAAAAAAATATTATTTATATTTTTTTTGTGTATGAGTATATTGCCTGCATGTGTGTAAGTACACCCATGTCATACAGTGCCTGTGGAGATCAGAAGAAGGTATTTGATACCCTGGAACTGGAGTAATGGACTGTTATTAACCACAATGTGGGTACTGGGAACTGACCTCTAGTTCTCTGCAAGTGCAGCCAGTGCTCTTAACTGCTGAGTTATCTCTCAGGCCCACATTCAATTTTTAAAGTTGCTAATATAATTTAATTAAGCTACTTACATACAGTGCCTGTGGAGATCAGAAGAAGGTATTTGATACCCTGGAACTGGAGTAATGGACTGTTATTAACCACAATGTGGGTACTGGGAACTGACCTCTAGTTCTCTGCAAGTGCAGCCAGTGCTCTTAACTGCTGAGTTATCTCTCAGGCCCACATTCAATTTTTAAAGTTGCTAATATAATTTAATTAAGCTACTTATCTTTATCTGTATTCATCTTGTTTTTGAAATGTAAGGACCCAGTTTTACTAAGTTACTGAATTTGCTTTATTCTTTGCAAACCTTAGTAGATGAATTATGAGCACCTTTTAATGTATTCATTATGTTAATAATTGATACTAATCAGCTAGCTTCTATATCTCTGCATAGAACCAAATAAATATGGAGGAACATATCCAAATATACCTAGATAACAATTTGTTATATTCTTTAATAATTCATATAGTATTACAAATATACAAACCAATGGGCTTTTGAAGAAGAAAAAGTTTGTGATTATAATTTAAACCTGAAAAGAATGCTTATATCCAAGAGGAGCTGTTTGTCAGAATCACTTATGAACTGGTTTTGGTTTTGTTTTGTTTTGTTTTGTTTAAGATATAGTTGCCTTTCTCTCTCACTGGCTTTCTAAGAGAATCTAAAACAGTGATATGCCGGGTGTGTATTTATTTATCGACCCAGCTCTTGGGAGGGAATGGAGATAGGAGGCACCTTTTTAGTGTTTGTTGATTTCTGTGATGGATATTTGCATCTCATCGAATTTTAGACCACTACTATAACACTGATTATAAAGTTGTGTAGTAGCCCAGCATTGTACACCATTCCCAACATACAGATAGAATATGTAATGCTACTTCAGGGGGGCGGGGTAGACAAAATTGGGAAATGATGAGCTTTGAGTATTTGTTATTTTGTTATAGCTAATTATAAATTAGAGATTCACATTGAGGTAATGATTAATGGTTGTGTTCAACCCATAGGCACTCATGAGCTAGTACATACTGACCCTAGTGTTATCCTGGAGCTCTGTGCTATCAGTTTTTCTAACTATGTAATTCTGAAGCAAGTAAACTGCCAACCATTTATTTTTCTAAAATATAGAGCTGATCCTAAGGCCCAAGAAAGCATTCTACAGTTAAGTCCCAAATATCTTCTAACCCCACTTCAAATCATACAAATTCTCTTGCATCTGGTGTCACCTACCCTAGTTGTAGATTACTTACAACCTTATATTTTCCCTACCCTTGCCTTTCATTATCTCCTTCAGTCTTGAATGACCTCATCTCATCTGCCCGGCTTTAGCAATGCTGTTTATTTCTTTTTCTAGAAATAACTAAATCCTACTTCCTCTCATTTGCTGCTGTTGAATCCCCATTCTCCTTGATGTTCTTAGTGCCTCATTTTCAACTTTGATTTATTGTTTATAGTAAATGTTTATGTCACTACATTATAAATTTCTGACAAATACCTTTAAATAATACTGTACTTAATATACTAATAACTTTAAAGTGATTAATAAACATTTATTTATTTTAATAGGACAAATTGTAGATGATACATGATACAATACAGCCTTAGCTTTCAGTATTTTTGAAAAACTGACCAAAATGTAAACATTTTTAAAGATTAAATCATGTGTGAGCCAGACGTGGTGGCACATGCCTTTAGTCCCAGCACTCGGGAGGTAGAGGCAGGTGGATCTCTGTGGGTTCAAGGCCAGCCTGGTCTACAAAGTGAGTTCCAGGCCAGCTTGGGCTACAGAGAGACCCTGTCTCAAAGACCGCCCCCCCAAAAAATAAGCTAAATTAAATTAGATCATGTATACCATTTCCCCCCCTGACAATTCCGAACCAAACTAACAGTTATTTATCCATATCTTAAAACTGGAAAACGTGATGATAACTCTGGAACTTAACAAAGTAGAATTTCAGAGAACATATGAGGCACTTAAAGCCAAAAAAGAGATGGCTCAGAGGTTAAGAGCACTGACTGCTCTTACAGAGGACCCAGGTTCAATTTCTAGCACCCACATGGTGGCTACGAACCGTCCTTAACTCCAGTTCCAGGGGAATCTGATCTCTGCGGCATTGTACGACATGGGTGCACTCACATACATGCAGGCAATTTACTCATACACATAAAATAAAAAATAAAGATAATAAATAAAATATTAAAACCGAAAAAGATTAAATTGTATGACTGTTTACAAATTATTTTTATTCTGATTTATTGTGCCTTATAGTGCTCTCAGAATAAAGACAAAAGGAGTATAAAGCCAAGTTAGCCTTTTATATCAATAAATTCTCTTTAGTAAAGCAAAAATAATCAAGCTTTAGACTTGAGAAATGTGTTCATATGCATAAATGGGTGAATTCCCCAACACTCTGTTGGAGTTTGGGCATTTTTTTTCCTGGAGTTATCTGATTGCCATCACAGTGAGTACTAACAAGATCAAAGTGTGTGACAGATATACTCAAGAGTCAAAAACAACCCAAGAATTTCTCAAAGCCAAAGTAGCATATTCTTTTTGCTGTTTGGGGAATTTTTTTCTATTTTTTTGCCCTAAGCTACCACCTAGTGGCAAAAATTAGGATGACACATTTTATAACATTCAAAGAGTGTATTGAAATTTGAATTTTTATATAATCAGCATAGATCTTCCCAAACTCCAAATAGACATTTGTACAAATATTATATGTTCCATAAGTTTGATGGTTTCTTTGGACTTCATAGAAGTCATATTTACTATTTAATCTTTGTTAGACAGTGATTCTACTAAGGGTGTTTGTTTACAATGTCTTATTTCTTTGATATAAAGGTGCTATTTTTAGTCTTACTTAATGAAGAATTTCAGTTAAATCTAGTAATTTTCTCTTTCCCTTTGACTTTTCCCTTTTCTTTGTTCAGAACGAAAACATTCAGACACTGCGGTGTTCTTTTACCTGTGGATCGTCTTTTGTATCATTAGTTCCTGCTATACCCTCATCTGGGATCTGAAGATGGACTGGGGTCTCTTTGATAAGAATGCAGGAGAAAACACTTTTCTCCGGGAAGAAATTGTATACCCTCAAAAAGTATGTATAAAATGTCTGTTCAAGGAAAAAACTTAGGTATATCAATAGTTAAATTCAGTTGCAATACTGACCCAGCCCCTAATTATAGTAACCTAATATGATTAGAAAAATAATTATCTACAATACTAATCAAGGCTACAGAAATATATTGTATGTTTACTGTGTGGCACTATTGAAATTACAAGCTATGTTCTAAAGAGACAAGCAGATTGCAGTGTAGGAATGAGCAGAGAGAGTAACCTCTTCTGAGAGACCTTGTTTCTCTTAGCATATTTGGCCATGTGTACTATGCTTTTTTAAAACTTATATGATCTTCCGTTATTGCAGTTACTACATTGTGTTACAGTGACACTTCGATGACTGACTTCTCACTGCCCAGCATAGTTCTTGGTGTGTAGTAGACTTCGTGTATGGAATGAACGCATACATGTTTGACTTAAGAAACAGCCTTATGAACTCACAAAGGAAAGTTTGACTGTCTGACTGCTCAGATTCATGGGGAATTCTCCTTTTGTCTAGCACAATGAGTATGTGTTAGAATCGAGTGCCAATCCAATCAGAAAAAAAATAGATAATTCTGTAGGAATTATTTTAAGATTTTATTCACATGAATAAAATAATAAGAGAAGCTGAATTTAATTTAAAAGTCAAAGAAACAAAAGTAGCTTTATATAGTTGCTTTAATGGGAGTTAAAAATACCATGATTAGAGTTTGAAGAAATGGCTAGCAATTAAGCACTGGCTGCTCTTGCAGAAGACCCAGGTTCAGTTTCCATCGCCGTAACAGTGGCTAACAACTGTCTGTAACTCCAGTTCCAGGGGATCCAACATCCTTTTCTGGCCTTCACAGGTATTGTACAACATGATGCACTTACATATAAGTAGACAAAACACTCATATAAAATAAAAATAAATAAAATTAAATACCATGATTAGACTTTGAAAGAATTAAATAATGAACTGGAAGTCTGGATGTGTGAATTCTAATCTGAACTATCCACTAACTGGCTATTTAACTTTAAGAAACTAGACTGCAGGAGATTCTCAAAGGTTAGTCATCCAGAAAATGTCTTGCTGTGTCCCCAGGCTAAGTTTCTGTTATAAATAAGAAAATAGGGGCTGGAGAGCTGACTTAGCAGTTAGGAGCACTGGTTGCTCTTGCAAAATTGTATTTTGTTTTTTGGGGTTTTAAAATACCTTATTATTTTTATTTTATGTGTATGAGTGTATTGCCTGCATGTATGTTAAGTACACCTGTGTCATGCAATGCTGGTGGAGGTCAGAAGAAAGTATTGGATCCCCTGGAACTGGAGTTACAGATGCTTATTAGCCACTATGTGGGTACTGGGAATTGAACACAGGTCCTCTGCAAGAGCAGTCAGTGCTCTTAACCACTGGGCCATCTCTCCAAGCCCTGCAAAATTGTATTTTGAAAAGTATATGATTGTGTAATATTCAGTAGAGAAGGCTGTTGTTAAGTGTGAGGACTGAAGAAAAATGATAAAAAGTGAACACAAAGAATGATATGTATGTAAGGTAACTTCAGATAAGCAAATAGAAAAAAGAGAGATGTTCATTGATAATGATCTTTGTGTTCTTAACATCAGTGATAGCAATAACCCCAAAGTGAAAATTTAGACTATATGACCAAGGCATTAAACATATTTTTGTAATTCTTAATTAAAAAGAAAATTAGTGAGGAGTACATAGCTCAGTGGCAAAGCACTTACTAGCATTTGAATGAGACCCAGATTTCAATTCCCAGTATCATAAAAAATAAAAAGAACCATGTCAGGCATGGTGGTGAGGCCTTTAATCCTAGCACTCAAGAGGCAGAGGCAGTTGGATATCTGTGAGATCAAGGCCAGCCTGGTCTACATAGTGAGTTCCAGGCCATCTGGGGCTACAGGGAGACCCTATCTCAAAAAGATCACCAAAATAAAATATAAAATAAAAAGAACCAAGGAAACCACTTATGAGTAGGCATGAATGCAGATGAAGTTGGTACTTTCGTGCTCACAAGTGTATTTTTGATTACTGCTTATGTTATTTGGCAAGTGCTATAACACATTTGTTTTTTATACTGATTGCTTCAGTTCATAGTATCTTTATATAAATGTTGATCTGTTTTCTCTTTTCAGTAGTTCTGATTTTATTGACTTCTACTTAATGAAATTAGTGAAAAAAAACTTTCTTTGTTACTACAGTATTTCATACCCTAGAAAATAGTGTATATACTTTACTATAACTACAATTTTTTAAAGTTTAAAATTTTTAAAATATTTTATCTATTATTTTTATTTTTTGTGTATGAGCGTATTGCCTGCATGTATGTAACTGCACCTGTGTCATGCAATACCCGCATAGGTCAGATGAGGACATTGGATCCCCTGGAACTGGAGTTATGGACTATTGTTAGCCATCATGTGGGTGGTGGGAACTGAACCCAGGTCCTCTGCAAGAGCAGTCAGTGCGCTTAACCACTGAGCAATCTCTCCAGTTCCCTGTAATTGCAAATTTTTAAGAAAAAAGTGAAGAAACTATTTGTGGATTCAGTAAACCTTAGTAACACAGTAGCATAGACCTCATAAAATCAGTTCCTAGGGATTGACAGTACATGGTTTTAAGTTACCATACAAGCAGTGGGTTTCAGTGTGGTGTTTTCATGCATTCTCTGTTCTTATTCATCCCCACACCCCATCCCCTTCTTCCCTCACAGTAGCTCCACTTCTGTGTCACTTGTGTCCCATTACTCTCTTCCTCCTCCTCCCTCAAGATTGCTTTTTACCCTTTCATGGTCACATGGCTCACTGTACCCTCCTCCTTCTTTCCAATACAGTAATAATGCATTTGTTTAAAAGGTAAATCCACATTCAGTGTACTCACTGTTGGACTGAAGCAAAGAACTACAATTCATGTACCTTTAAGGAATCAGTCTTAAACTATCTACAATTGACTGATATAAGAAACTGTTCAGAAGGAATACACGAGATCAAAGACAGAAAAATTATGTTTGAATATGGCAGTAACATAACTGATTTCTGGACCTGGGGTACAGTGTTCAATATAAATGTTAAAAATTGAAATTTAGGTACAGATAGTACAGTTAATAAATCTGCTAATAACCTAGCTACTTAGTCATTGAAACATATAGCCATGTTCCTACTAGAATGTAGTCCCAGTTGGTCAAAGGTCTCTTTAGCCTATATTTGGGGCCTTAGAAGAGAGTTTGAAATACAATATGGGAATGAACTATATTTGTTAAGTGGGTTCTGAAACTCAGTAGTACTTCATTTTCATAGTACACTGTACTATGTTGGTGGAAAATTAAATTGGTGAAATCTGTATAGCTGTATTCTTCTTGAATCTGTTGGCAGGACATGTGTGAGTCCTGACAGCCGATCAGAGGAGTCTTTCTTTGTGAGAAAAGCGATGAGATGTATACACAATCTACTTGTATTCCCTAGGCCTACTACTACTGTGCCATCGTAGAAGATGTTATTCTGCGCTTTGCTTGGACTGTCCAGATCTCAATTACCTCCACAACTGGGCTGCCTCATGTTGGGGATATCATTGCCACTGTCTTTGCCCCTCTTGAGGTTTTCCGGTAAGCAAACCATTGCAAAACATATTGAAGATTCTAAAAGACACGTAATACTGGGGTCAGCAAGGTAGCTCAGTAGGAAAGGCGCTTGCCACCAAGTCTGACGGTCTGAGTTCCATCCCTGGGGCCCACAGGGTGGGAGGAGAGAACCAACTCCTACAAATTGTCCTCTGATGGTAGAAGGAGAGAACTGATTCCTACAAGTTGTCCTCTGACCTCCACGGCATGGTGTGTGTGCCCACATACATATACACAAAATAAATAATAATTTAATTTTTTTAAAGATACCCAATACTTAAAAATTAGAATTTATTATAACTTATGCTCAAAAGGCTTAAAGTTTCTATTTTTTTCAAATTTCTCATCAGTTTAGACTTGGAAAACCATACTTAAAAACTTAGATTTTTACAAAGTTAAAATAACCAGTGATGATGACTTGTAACTCACATGACAGAAAGAGAGAACCCACTCCTGAAAGTTGTTCTCTGACCTCCACATGTGCCCATGCACACATGCACGCACACACACATGTACACACAAAATAACAAATTAATCAACTAATTTAAAAAGACGTAATGTAACCACCTTAGAACTAGTCAAATTCCTCAAAAACTATAGCTTACCAGAATCAATAAGGAAATAGAAAAATCTAGTAAATTCTTATCTATTAAAGAAATTAAAAATTAAATCCATATTAAAAATACTTTCTATAAGGAAAACTACAAGTCAAGGGAATTCTTCTAAATATTTGAAGGCAAATTTTTTTCTTATATTTTATTATTATTTTTAAATTTTTATTATTTTTATTTTATTGCCCGCATGCATGTAAGTGCACTGTGTTGTACAATGCCCATGGAGGTCAGAAGAGGGTGTCAGATCCCCTGGCTCAGCTTCCACTCTACTTCTTCCCTTATACCTTACTACCCTTCTTTTTATTATTACTTTTTGTGTATCAGTATATTGCCTGCATGTATGTAAGCGTACCCATGTCGTGCAATACCCACAGAGGTCAGGAGAGGGCATCAGATCCCCTGGGACTAGAGTTACAGACAGTTGTTAGCTGCCATGTGGGTGCTGAGATTCGAGCCCAGGTCTTCTGCAAGGACAACCAGTGTTCTTGAATGCTGGGCCATCTCTCCAGACCCTGAAGGCAAATTTGTACCATTCTTTTACAAAATGCTTCAGAGGAAAGGGCAAGAGAAGAACGACTTGGTAATTTGTTTCATGCTCCAGCATGGCTGTTGTCTGAACTTTCAAGGGTATTCTAAGAAAGATCAATTCATGTCAGTCACTATTCTGTCTTGGAGCACAGCTGCAAAAATCCTGAACAGAATATTAACTAACAAGTCCAGCGGTATAGAGAAAGATTAATGCTTTACAAGTTAGGTTCATTTTAGGAAGTAAGATTTAATACTCAAAAATTAATTTGTGTAATTTAATACATTAGCAGAATGGCGAAAGGGAGAACTTCATTATATGCAGAAAAGGCCATTGTTAGAACCAGTACCTGGCTGGACAAGGGGATATGCACCTATAGTCTTAGCTACTTCAAGAAACTAGGGCAGGAGAATTGTTGGACACCAGCCTGGGCAACATAGTAAAAACCTGTCTCAAAATCAACCAAACTAGCAAACAAACAAACAAACAAACAAAAAGCCAGCAACTTAAAAATCAGTGCTTATTCCTGAAAAGAAAAATTTTTACAAAGATATAAGATCATAAACATTGTAAGCTTTCAACAGTGATCTGTAATAAGACCAAGGCTTGCTGTCACCACATATTTAAACCACACTGCAAGTATAGGTTGTTCAGTGGGAAATTATAAAGATTGGAAAGGAAAAAGCAATTTTAAAGTTATTTTATTCACTTACTCATATATGTATCAGGAAGTCCCATCAACCTCATCATAACAGACCCCTAGTCTGTCTGCTTCTGTCACTCTGTTACAACCTCTTTGGCAAAGTCACCATCGTCCCTGGTCCCTGCTTTCTCATTGGTCTTCAGCTGCTCATTTCCTCCTGAGTTCTAGTGACTGTTCTACCAATAGAATAATCCTTTTAGACAAAATCACTTCACTCTCCTCAGAACGCTCATTGTAAGAAATCTGAACTCCTTCTATGGTTTATAAGGACCTCTGTGGACGGGCCCTCCCAGCTCTTCATCTTTGTTTCCTGTCATTTTAACCACACTTTTTCTACTCTGGCACCATAGTCCTTGCTTCTGTTCTAATACGCTAAAGGCATTCTCCTGTTAGGCCTTTTTTATTTGCTATTTCCTCTGCCTAAGACACTTTTCCAGGAGTTTTACAGGACTTGCTTCTTTGTGTCATTCAGATTTTTGCCAGTGCCATCTCTTTGAGGTTGTTTGCACCAACCAGCCTTATGATAGCATACTGTGTGCCCTTTTTCTCCTCTGTGTTCTTCAGAGCACTTCTCCATCAGCTGACTGATTGCTTATTCACCTGTCTTCACTGCTGGAGTAAGAGCAGAGGCTTTGCCTATCATTCAGTGCCCTTTCCTCTCTTATAATAAACATTCGGTACTTACTGAATAAAGAGAAAGAATACATTCCAAGAGACTACTCTTCTTTCCTTTCCCCTAATCTTTCCAGCTCTCTCTTTCTATTTATTTATTGTATGGGTGTGGATGTGTATATGTACATGTGTGTGCTGGTGCATGTGTGGTGGTGGTGGGGTACATGTAGAGGTCAGAGGATAACCTTGGGTGTCATTCCTCAGGTGCCCTCCACCTTTTTTTTGAGATACAGTCTCTCATTGGCCTGGATCTTTGCCAAGTAGGCTAGGCTAGCTCTTGGAATCTACCTGTTCCTGGCTCCTGTCTTGCTGTTACCGTGATTACAAATGCACACTACCATGCCCAGCTTTTTATGTGGGTTCTAGAAATCCAAACTCAGCTCTTCATGTTTACAAGGTAGATATTTAACCAATTAAGCCATCTCCTACATGTCTCTTTGATTTTAATATTCTAGCTTGTAATTTGTGGAAATTTGATAATCTGGGAGGTTTACAGATAGTAGTCGTATATTCAGATTTTACAATGAATGTGTTTACCCTATTTGCTAAGGCGATTTGTGTGGAACTTCTTCCGCCTGGAGAACGAACATCTGAATAACTGTGGTGAATTCCGTGCTGTGCGGGACATCTCTGTGGCCCCCCTGAATGCAGATGATCAAACACTCCTTGAACAGATGATGGACCAAGAGGATGGGGTGCGAAACCGCCAGAAGAATCGGTCATGGAAGTACAACCAGAGCATATCCCTGCGCAGGCCTCGCCTTGCTTCTCAGTACGTACAACTTCCACTTCAGCTTGGAATGCTGCCTCTTTTTTAACGTTGAATAACATTTACACTGAGAAGCTATTAAATTGAACCAAACGAAACTTCTGATATCCAGCCATTTTTCCTCTACAGACAGTAGTAACAACAATTCTGTATGCTCCACCTTGTAGAATGTCTTGAGCACGTAAAATAAATGTCAGTATATTACCCAGAATTGGGACTATAGAAGAACATAGGAGAAAATGTATTGGAAAATGATTTACTTGACACTTGAGCATGGTATGTTTTATATACAAGTAACCTTCAAGTTACAGACTTGAGAAATTTTGTCATTTATGTAACCTTGCCCAAATTTTTGAATTTCTCTATATTACCCCTCTTTTGTAAATTGGAGTTGATATAGTTCCTATTCATAGGATGATTAAGAAAATTAAATTCATGATTATGTAGAACTCACCCAATTCCTTCACAGAAACAGCTCAGTAAGTATAAGCTATTACTCTTATTAAATATATACACTAATGCTTTTAGCAGTCATTTACTTTATATGTTCCTAAAAGTAACAGTGCATGTAGAATATATAGTGACTTCCATATATTGATCTCTGAAATTTAGAGAGAATAGATAGCACTATAGGTTAGAATAAAAGAGCCAAGGCTTCAGTTGAACGGTTTTCTGAAAGATAGGGAGTGTTTAAATAAGGTAAAGATTATAAAAGTAGAAAATGAAGGGCAGAGAGGGAAACCATAGACTAGAAGTATACTGAGAAAATTTTAATTTCGTACTCAACTAAAGTGTCAGAAATTGGCCAGGAGGCTGAAGAGCTGGCTTAGAGGTTAAGAGCACTGACTGTTCTTTCAGAGGACACAGGTTTGGTTCCCAGTACCCACATGGCAGCTAATAGCTATCTATAACTCCAGTTCCAGGGGATCCCACATCCTCTTCTGACCTTTGTGGGCATTGCATACATATGGTGTACTTATATACATGCAGGGAAAAAAGTCACATAAAATAAAAATAAACAAAAAAAAAGTTTTTTTTAAAGACTGGCCAGGCGTACTACACTTTAATCCCAGTACTTATTAGGAGGATCAGGAGTTTCAGGATTATCTTCACTCACATAGAGAGGTCAGTGCCAGCCTGGTCTACATGAGACCCTGTCTCAAAAGTAAATAAACAGCCAAAGTGCAAGCTTAATCTTGTAGGCAGGAAAGAAACATCTTGTTTCAATGACACCACAGGATGTGGTAGGAAAGGGAGAGCTAAAGGCCAGAATACCACCTGGAAGGTTATTGTAATATTTCTAAGTATGGGATAGTGAAGACTTCGACCAGGATACTTAAGGTCAGACTCAAAGGATTAAAAGCAGAAGGTACCAGCAGTAACCCATGGCATAGTAGGAAGTAGAAGAGATACTAGAAATTTTCCAAAAAGAAAAGGTGAAAAAGAGAAAGCCAGAAAGGAAATTGAGTCTCAGGTAAGAGAAAAAATAACTAAAAGCAGTAGGATCAGTTGGGAAATCAGTAGGAAAAGCATCAAAGCCAGCGTGGTGCTGTTATGTCAAGGAAGCAGCATTTAAAGAAGCTGGGGTGGAGGAGCAGTGGTAGGTAAAAGGCTGAAGAAGATGCTGTAAGTGGGCCATAGGCTCATTGAGTTCCCGAGTTTGAAAGTCTCATGCTTGTTACCAGCAGAGGGCGGTCTAAACACACTATTTCTGTTTCAGAAATCAGGAGGCTCTTTGGCACTAAGTGATGTTGAGTTTCAGGTGTTCCATGGAAAAACACTGGCAAACTAGATTGCAGCCAGAGGAAGATGTTTAGAGTGGGAAAGAGAAAGCAGGGAATTCAAAGTGAGAAGATCTGAGCCTAAGCTCTGATTTCATGATTCATGGAGGCTTTAGCACAGCCTTAACCTTTCTGAATGTCAGGTCCCTCCCTGTCTGTCAAGTAGGAATGAGAATTCTTATTTCACAAAACACTACTTTCACCTCATGGGGCTAATGGGATGCAGAACATTTAAATATTACCTAATTCCATTTTATACTGTTTGAGAATCTCTTCCACAGCATCATAAGTAGCTGATCATTTTGTGCTGATTGAAGTTTTTAACTCTAAGACATCTGGTTTTTTCATTGGATAGTCAACACTCCAGCTCAGATTCTTTTGTGATCATTTCTCTGTTTAAACATAGCCTATTGCTGTTCTTATTCCCCTCCTCTTAGTGTTTTTCCAGAAATACTTGAAATGGAATATGAAGATCCAGCAATAGTTCCCTTCTGCAGCAGATAATGCCTGTTTAGGATATGTGTTTGATGGTGGAAAGAGTAGAAATCTGCCCAGTACTGTGAATGCTTGTATCACTCAGCTAAATGCTTGTTTCTTCTGATTCGTCTAGGTCCAAGGCCCGTGACACTAAGGTATTGATAGAAGACACAGATGACGAAGCTAACACTTGAATTCTCTGAAGTCTAGATTAACATCCTTGTTTTTCCTACTCTACGATTCTTTCCTCGACCAACGCAACCTCCAGTACCTTTTTCCAGCTGAAAACAGGAGAAAACATATAACACATTTTCCGAGCTCTTCCAGATCGGATCCTATGGACTCCAAACAAGCTCACTGTGTTTCTTTTCTTTTCTTCTGGTTTAATCTTAATTTTCTATTTTTAAAACAAATACTTCATTTGCCAATCAGAGGATGTTTTAAGGAACAAAAACATACTATCTTATGGATTGTTTACAATCACAAAGACACAGATACCTATCAGGATGAAGAACAGGCATTGAAAGGACCCTCTGATGGGACGGCACCAAGATAACTTGGCTTCTGCTTGGCACGGTTTTGACTGGTTGAAACCGGGCATTGGTTTTTAAATTTTTTGTCGGTTTATGTGGAGAATTTTTTCCTTTTGTTCATACCCAGCGCAGAAGCACTGGCCGCACTTGCAGGAAAAGTGCAACTTAGAGCAGTACCTTCATTCACGAAGCTACTTTTTAATTTGATGTAACTTTTCTTATTTGGCGGAGGGTTGCTGGGTGGGTGGGAAATATGATGTATTTGTTACATATAGTTTTCTCATTATTTATGAAATTTAACCATAAAAGAATGATATTACTCCTGTGTAATGAAGGTGACATCCATGAACAAAGGCAGGAGAAGCTACGGTGGCATTTGGAGGGTCGGGTCACATGCCTCTTTCAGGAGACAACTTGTACCAGTTTGGCTTTTCCTCTCTCTTTTTAATTTTAAGCCAAAGTTTTATTGCTGAATTTTAAGTTGCTGCTGCTTTAGAGTCCTGAGCATCTGTCATAGCAAGACATCCCATATATTTCTTCACCAGTAGAAGTTCGTGTAAGAGGGCTGATGGTTCTATTTTAGGAACAGGTGTGGAGTGCATTTGCCCCTATTCCAGTCACAACAGCAAAGTTTTGTGTGTGCCCTATTCCAGTCACAACAGGAAAGTTTTGCCGTGTGCTTCTGTGTGGGGGGAGCTGTAGGGTCACCTTTACTGACTCCAAGTTGACAGACCTACTTCAGAGACTCCTCATACCCTTATTCGATATTTTCCCTCTGGTCTCATCCACTTTAACCAGAATTTGATCAAATTCAGAGTCTGTTGTAGGGAAATCATATTTTTGAGCGTATAGAACAAACCACCCTCCTTCACACTGTATTGACACAAAAGACCTTGGCAGCCATCTTTAAACCCAGCAGTATTAAAAGGTGAACATTGGGTTTCATGACCTCCCATGATAGAAACCTGCCTTTCAGTTTGGGGGCCTCTAAACCTGGTCATACATAAAAACTACATTTCTTAGAAAAATGAGACCATTATACCCATTTTCACGTCTTTATTTCATTCCTATGTTCTCTAGAAAAAAACTAAAAAAAACCCAGCATTTTACTTTCTTGAATATGGTTGGCATTAAATCTAGCATTTCAGGATTGGGGGTCATGGTAGTAGTAACTGCCTAGCATTCTCGAGACCCTGGGTTTGATCTCCAACACTGGTGGGGTAAAACATTTCATTAAGAAAATAATATAAGTATCAGGAAAAATTAAAGTGTGTTTCAAAGCCCCCTGAAGTGGCTCAGGAGATTCATGAGAGTCAGTGTACTTCTGTCGCTTTAAGGTTAGTTCTAGACAAAGGAGCAACTAGGTGAGAAGGCAGCAGTGAACACTAACATTCACTTTCTTTTAAAAGCATGCTTGCAGGCCCTTAATTCACCCCCTTTGTTATCAGACTTTCTCCATGTATCACACATAACCATTACTCATTAAAGTTACCATCACTACTAAAATTCGACCAATTAACTGATGTCAGTTTTCTTTTAAAAGAAGTTCCTTCCATCTTTATTCTAGCAAGTTCCTAATTTTCCTCCCTTTCTGAGCTGAGATTTCCCATTACTCATACAACATTGTTGCTTCTGTTGTTTTTGTGTGTTTTGCCAGGTATGTCCCCTGGCCCCAAACTAAAAATGAAACATTTACTTTAAAAAGAAAACTTTCAATAAACTGTGCCCTTTATAGTAATAAGTGGTAACAGTTTAGTGACCCTTGGTAGATTGGAGGTTGCATTATTTCTGTTTAGGAATTTTTTTTCCTAATTAATCTGGCTTTTTAACGCTTCAAAATCCTGGGGAGAGATTTCATTGGCCCGTGAAGCGGTAGCAGCAGTATTACTGAGCACATAGAACAGTCCAATGGCTGATCATTTCTTGTACAACCAAAACCTTTAGTACTGTGCATCCAGAGCCATTTGAATCATCAGCTTCATTTATGACAACACACACAAACTCATAGCTGACTTCTGGTATTTCAACTCCTCAGTGTTTTTATATCAGTTATCATAGGGTCATTTGGTCTTTTTCTGTCTGTTAGGATTCCAGTCCCCAATCAATATTATTGCTTTCATAGATGATTCAGCAATAGAATGTATTCCTTTTCTGACACATTTAGCCTGTTGACTACCCAAAACAGGCTTATGCACTGTCAACTCTTAAAAAAATTTCTTCACCAAAAGAATTTGGGAAACAAAATACATATTTAAATTTTTCCTATGACAAAAACAGTGTGCATTTTTCTCTCTAGTTCATCTGCCACAGTCATGGTAAACATTGTGTTCTACCTAAGGTTTTATTGGATAATCCTGTACACTGAAACTCTCAATAGAAGTCTTAGAAGTGAATAAATACCATGGAGTCATTTTGTAGTCTAACCAAAGGTGAAACTGCATCAGATTGTATGTAGCTTTAGAACTCGTTTGTTTTATATGAGAACCACTTAATTTTTAATATTAGCTAAAATATTACCCCCAAAGGAATAAAAAAGAAGTATAAGCAAAAGAGTAAAAACCCATTTTTCATTTTATGATAACGTGGGAAGCAATGAGGAACAAAGGTTTTGGGAAACAAAGGGAAGTTGCTTGTGCACAATGAGTGCCTATATTTCAGGCCGCCATGCCCTTACAGTGAGAATTGATGGTTCCTATCTCACAGAGAGAACTTGCTTGAAGATTAAGTTGTCAGTAGTTGGGTTATAATGGTCATTTGTACGATTAGTGGCCTTCTGTCTCCAGGACTACATTGAGGGACACAGTGTGAAGGAAGACTACAGTAATTCAGCAGGAACCCTTAGAGAAGAGAAATATGGCCCCGCCCCTAGGAGCCATGGCTCCCCAACATTCTGAGCCAGATTTCTACAGTGTGAGCTGAGTCTTACCAGAAAGACTTTGTTAATAGGTGGTGTTTTTCCACTCTGGTCCCCTCATTTCTGAACATTCGCGCTGAGGCAAGATGAGGGCAGACCCGAGTCTTAGAAGACAGATGAGCAGTTAGCTGAAAAGTATTGAAACAATTTTGGAGATCTAGAGAAGATGCTGGGCCTCAGCAGCAGGAACTGAGTGCAGCCTGTGACCTTGGGCACAGGCCTCTCCATCCCTCATTGCCTTTATTTTCCTGTCATTTTTTCTTCTTACCTTGCATTATTCAAGAAATAGTTCTTTATTTCCAAATTCTATTTTCTAAGAAATGAGTACAAAGATTTCTAACTCTTAAGAAGAATTTCGGAACCCTCTCTCTAACTTATTTAAAGTTTGGGGATTCTCTGAAGTGATTACACTACTTCATAAATACATTTTAGGTTATTCTTTTAAGAGTTTAACAAAATTTGCCTAACTCACAAAACAAGTACTTCTTTCTATAAATAATATATTCAGATTTCTAAAATTAAGGTGACTTTTTAAAAAATTTTTATTTTTATTTTATGTGTATGTGTGTATTGCCTGCATGTAGGTAAGTACACCCGTGTTGTGCAGTGCCCTCAGAGGTCAGAAGAGGCTGTCGGATCCCCTGGGACTGGAGTTACGGATGGTTGTTAGCGTCCTTGTGGGTGTTGGGATTTGAACCCGGGTCTTCTGCAAGAACAACCAGTGTTCTTAACTGCTGAGCCATCTCTCTAGCCCCTAAGATAACTTCTTAGATTAAGAAATAATCATGTTAGAGCTATGGCTCTGTCAACCATAGAAACCACCATTCTTTTCTTGAGTCAAATAAGCCAGTATCATTACTGGCCAGGTGAAAATAGAAATTCTCATTAAACTTTTGGAAAAGGTTCATTTGTTTTCTGGTTGGTCTAATTAGTTTTCACTGGCCATTCACAAATACTTGTACATTTCTGCATTACAAATATCAGTCATGATTCTAAATCTTAAAAGCTCCCAAGTTTCTGCCTCATTTGAAATTTAGACAATGTCAGAACACCTGGTAATGTGGGATAGAATTGATTTGATTATAGCACAAGTTTGTGTTATTCAGTGTTACAAATCAACCCTCTAGCCAGCATTAACCACACTGCTCAGTAAATACTGGAATAAAAGCATCCCTTAGGTTTGGATGCTGAAGTTGAATGATACAAGAAGTTTGCCTGGTAAGGAGGAGTGCCACTGATGGGTACAGCTGCCAAAGCCCTTCTTACACAAACTGTCAAAACTAATGCTGAGTTGCCCCTTAGAAACAGCCTTCAGAGTATATTTTCTTATGGTGGAAGAGGAAGTTCAAGGGCCAAGATGAGTTTCTGCTGAAATGGGGAGAATCCTATCAATTTCCAACTGAATGTTTCCTTGTAGCAGACCTTTGGTTTATTTTATTACTAAATGCCACCTTCAGTTTTCTGGATGGTGCCATCCACCTGTGGAGGACAATCAACCTATTGTTTGCCTTGGATTCAGTGTCTTGATTGGGTCTCATCTTGTGGACATTTGGACTTGGCTGTACTGTATTCCTTTCACTGGTACCATTGAGAGTCAGAGGGCTGACCGAAGCTCTACCAGAAGGTGGACTTCCAAGAAACCGAGGATCCTGTCTCTGTCTCTTGAATTATATCTGAAGCTCCTGCCTGCACTTCCCCCATTGTCCATGGCACTGCCAGCGTGGTATGGATAGGGAGAAGGATTGTGGGACATCCCAGAGGAGTAATTGTGACATTGTTACGGTTTTGAACTGTTAAGGTAAAATTATGAGCCACTCCTATTTCAGTTGCAAAAAACAAAATCCTTGAAGCTTTGCTACATTGTGAAGATTGATTTTGTGCTG
Source organism: Nannospalax galili (assembly GCF_000622305.1). Classification (NCBI taxonomy): domain Eukaryota; kingdom Metazoa; phylum Chordata; class Mammalia; order Rodentia; family Spalacidae; genus Nannospalax; species Nannospalax galili. The sequence goes on from NW_008335053.1 coordinate 782,309, forward strand.
TTTTCTGGATTAGCACAGAAGCTTGTATCCATGAAGTGAATTTAGGAGGGGAATGGGGTGAAACTTGTTTTCTTTTCAAACCCTCTCCCACTACTGTGTTTCCCATGCACACACACCCTTCTCCACACTGTGTTGGTCAAATGATGCTATTCTATGAATCCCTGAGCTATAGTTGTCAAAAGTAACTATGGATTGTGATTAGTCCTCTGTGGGTGATCCTTTCCCTGTTCTCCCTTGCTTTCTTTCCTACTCTCCACTCTGGTAAATGGAAAAGGTGACGTCAAAGAATCAGTGTTTGCTTGGACTCATGTCGTGTCTGTGACTATGCTATTAGCTGTCTCCCTTTTCCTTCTTCTATGGGTAGAATTCTAATGACATGTGGAGCTCCCTTCTGGATAAGTAGGTTTAAATGCACAATGTGGTACTGTTCTATAGTTCCTAGATGGTTGTAAAAAGCAAAAAGTTAATGTGGTTATGTGTTTTTAAAAGAAAATAAGTGATTGGTTACAAAACTGTCCTTTTTTCATTATTACAAGCTCTTTTCCAACAGTTTGCTGACTCTTTTTCACTGGTAAATGGTTGTTGTCACTGTGTATTTCTCTCCAGGTTTCTTGGATTCCTGAATGTGATTCCCCTTAGCACTAATTTCTGTATGGGCCTAACATGAATACATCACAATAGTAAATTAGAAATATTTTATTAAATTCAAAAATAATCTTAAAGGAGCCAGGTGTGGTAGGTTAGGCCTATAATTCCAGCACACTGGAGCCTGAAGCAGGGGATTTGTTGTGAGTTTGGTTGAGGCGGGTGCGGTTACATAGTGAGTTCCAGACCAGTCTGGGCTATAGAGGGAGATCTTTTCTCAAAGAAGCAAACAAAAACTTCAATGGCCTTTTCTCTTTGGGTATGGCTCTAAAACAATGGAATTGATCAGCAAGTATTTTTTTAAATTATCCTCAAATATTAGGTGAGACACTATAATTGCATGTTGGAAAGCTGCACCTTGTTGCATGCACGTGCACGCCCTCTGTGGGAACATTGCACTTCGTGCAGGATTCCTACTATTTGAATAGGAAAAAATACCAAATTAACTGACCCAAAGATAACTAGATCCAAAATGAAAAGGGAAATAATTTGTTGACTAAGGTATCAAAGTCTTTACATTTTATTTTAATGTTACCCCTCTTCTTAGTATCTCTTTGTAGGCTGAAAAGCATGTCATGATGGGGGTTTCTAAGCCAGAGTCAAGCTAGGTTGCATGCAGGCTGAACCACTAGATCTCCACCACCTTTGCCTGTAACTTGCATTTGTGTGCCATTGTTCTCATGCTCAGCACATCCACAGCACTGCATTGTGGTCAGTTTCCATGTTCATAGAGATGTCAGACCCAGAGCAGCCGAATCTACAGTCCTAGGTGATTCTAGGAGCCCACTGTCTCTTTTTACCACTTTAGACACATCCAGAACCCTTGGGCCTTCAGTAATTTGTTTCTTTATTGTTATTTATTATTAAACCTTTTTTCTTTTTTTTTAATGTGTATGCATATATTGCCTGCATGTATGTAAGGGCACCCATGTTGTGCAATGCCTGTGGAGTTCAGAAGAGGGCGTTGGATCCCCTGGAACTGGCGTTACAGACAGTTGTTAGCCGCCTTGTGGGTACTAGAAACTGAACTTGGGTCCTCTGCCAGAGCAGCCAGTGCTCTTAACCTTAGAGCCATCTTTCCAGCCCCTAAACCTTTTTCAAAGGTTACAAAAATAATAGTTTATCCTTTCTGACTCACTTTCTGGCTTCCCACTTTTTCCCATAAGAGCATTGTAGAGTTGTTTTTCTTTTTTAAAAATTAATTTACATGTTTATCAAGGTCCTGTCATGTGCTTGGCATTACTTAATTTGGGTTAAAGTTGGTTTCCTTACTAGTTTTATGGAGATAAGAGACAATTAAAAAAAAAATCATTTAAAAGCTACTTTTCTGAAACCATTGGCAAGAAGGGAAAAGAAAGAAAGAAAAAAGCCAGACTCCTACTGGCACCCAGGAAAGGCTGAATTTTTTCCACCAAATTACAGGCATCATTTCACCCCTTTCTAGGCAAGAAGCAAAGCCTATTCTAGTTTCTTATCCCTTAAAAACAAAAAGTGTGGGGCACAACAAGATGGCAGCTAAGACATTCCTGGTGCTATCTCCTCACAGACAAACCAAGTTGAACAGCTGCTTGAATACCAAACCACATTCCTAAACTAATGAAATCCAATGAATGGCTGTAGTGCTGGATTTTAGTGTAACAAAATGAAAAGACATTGAAGGCAAGAAAGAGATGCCCTGAACACACCGCTCTCCAACTCCAAACAACCCAAGAAACATTACCCTCCTACCAAAGGGAGCACTCAGTTAATTCCCTGTTAAGTTGCCTTAAACTTGAAACTGAGTACCAGGTTTACCATGGTAAAAATCCAGGGGCTCGCTCTTGGGGTAAGCGCTGGGACTCCCTAAGCCACATTCACCCTTCCATCCCCCCCCTCGCCGTTCTATACTCCTAGTTTGAGCCCTGTGCCACTCCTAGTCTTGGGGCCCCAGACACCTGGGGAACCAATACTGCTTCCTGACCCTTCTCACCCAGAGCAACCCAGTCCCTTTCTTGGGCTCCAGGAGCACCACTTCTGGTCCTGGCCC